>NC_051056.1:19651075-19803575 GCF_904848185.1 Acanthopagrus latus | reverse complement strand
CTCTCCCACCCACCCACCTATCTACGCTCTTAAATATGTAATGAAATACGACGACTGTTGACACATGGGTACTGTGTGTGCCTCCTCAGCTTGTTGCCCCTCCCTCCCTCATTTGCCACACCGAACGCTTGGAATTGGGTCACAAAGCTGCATGAACATACCGGGATCGTACGTGTTTCCCCCCCCCTTTTTCTTCAGTGAATCACTATTTTCACCATCGGCTTTGTGAATCTTTGCGTTTTTCTTAGAAATGATGCAGAGGCAAGGGGGGTGAGGCGCTGCTGCTGCTGCTGCTGTGAACGACGACAACTGTCTACTCAAATCACACAGGCAGCGCCGTTTGTTGTGTACACTGTTTAATACACAGCAGACAACAGTTTTATTTTTATTTCAGCTAGATTTCGTCCTAGTTTTTCTCTGCCTTGGGCGATATTAGTGATTGTGTGTGTGTGTGTGTGTGTGTGTGTGTGTGTGTGTGTGTGTGTGTGTGTGTGTGTGTGTGTTTTTCTGTCTGTCTGTGAGCGTGTGTGGTGTTGGTACCAGTGATGCAAAGAGGGCTTCCTCCTCCTCCTCCTCCTCCTCCTCCTTCACTGTGCCCTCTGGCCCTGGGTGCTCATTTGGTTGCTCATCTTGGTGCTGTAAACAAGTTTACGGTGTAGAGAGGTAATTACGTACAGACATTCTACATTAGGCCTAATGGCTGTGGGCCATGACTAATTCACCAAGTCGCAGAGGGGTTTGCCCTGCTCAGTTGTCACACAGGCTGAAGGTACTCGGGTGCCAGTGTGGATGGTTTACTGGCGTTACTGTGCTGGAACCAAATGAACTCCAAAATCCTGCTCCATGGACTGTTTTTCTTCTCAGCCTCAGCCCTTTTTTCTCCTTTTTTATCCAAAATGAATTTAATTTTGTTTTTGTTTTTTTTTTTTCTGCTGGTAACATTGGCCCACGTCAAGTCAAACCGAGCCAGATTTGCATTTGCATTATTAGTTTTACCAGTTGGCCCGGGGCATCCTCAGGATTTATCCCCCCGGAGTAGGGCCAAAGTGCACTCACCCCGCCTCCAAGCGGGCTGCAGTGACACCTCCCACCTTTGAACGAGGCGATTCAGGCGCCAACACTTTGGTGGTCTAGAACAGAGAACCGCTTACGTCAAGGACTGAGGGCGGGGTTATCGTGACAGAGGACCAGCTATAAATGCATGTGACTGCCATCGCGTTCCGAGAATAAATTTAAACAATTTTCACTAATTGAAGCAACAGTGGTCCGAGTATGCAAAGTCAGGAGCAGCACCTGTAAAGAGTTGATGTAGTCCGCCATCAGTGTTCCTTGCAATGCAGGGAAATTGGAGACGTTTAAATTGAATGAATGACGTGAATCTGCAGTGGCTCCCATTCCTGTGGAGAAGCATACAGGTTGTTGAAAGGTTCACAGATTGCATCAACTCCGAGTCAGCACCAGCACCAGCCCGTTATGGCCTGCTTCTCTCCCTCGACTAGGGAGCGTTGTCAGAGTCAACTTATGTCTGTGCAGGAAAAACCTCAGAAAAAGGAAAAGGTCTCTGAGTGTTCAGTCCTCAGAAAATTTGTAGCTCCTAACTGAATCTCTGTGGTTTCAAGTTTCTCTCCAGAGTCCCTGTTCACACTTTCAGATATCTGGTATATTTTTCTGCTTCATCGTGTTCACTTAGGTTACTGCTGGTGAAAACCCAACATTTGCTGATTTTGCTGCATCGCAATAAAAGTTTTGAAATAACCAAATAATGGAGGATTTTCATTGTGAAGAACTCACATATAAATTGACCTGTTGTAATGGAAATGTATTCCACACTGCACAAGGCTGACGTGTCTATTCAAACCATTTCAAGCCAAGCCAGCACGCGTATAGAAAAACAAATTAGCAGAAATTACACACTGCACATTTAGAGTGCTTCCTTTTGTCACTATTAGGCTCAGATTGTCATTTTAGTGTACGATAACATTTACGGAAAGGATTGCTAAAGAGACAGAGCTTTTTTAAGGCGGGTGTGCCTCGGGTCATGGAGCCATTGTCTTCTAGTCAGAGGGTTGGTGGTTCAAACCCCGAATTCTCCAGGCACAGGGTTGAAGTGTCCTTAGGCAAGATACTGAACCCCAATTTTGTCTTCCATCAGTGTGTATGAATGGTTATTGTTCCTGATGAGTAGGTGGAAGCTTGCAAGTGTGTGAATGCCGACTGCTGTTGAAAAGCATTCCAAGTGGTTGATGAGACTAGAAGAGCGCAATGTAACGTGATCACTAGAAACACCGAACAGCGCTTCGACTCCACTTATCTCTGTCTTCTGATAAGTGAGTGTCTGAATAAAACCTGAGAAAAAGTTCCTTTAGGTTAATCTTTGTCTAACTTCATTATTTTTTCCCCTGTATTTGTTTAATATGAGAGTGTTGTAAGAGCTCATATTTCCCATCTTTACTTTACAAATGTCACAGATTAGCTGGATTACGGTTCTGTAATGAGATGTCACGATTGACGATAGCCGACTTATCTTTTTCTTCAACTAATCGGAGAACGTGAGAAGCTTAAAGAAACGTGTTAAAAAAGTTAAAAAAGTTAAAGAAACACAAAACGAACACCCAAACATGAAATAATCAGAAATGTTAATGTCAAAAATAAATGTTAACCAATATATTGTTATTGGATTTTTAGACTCTCAGTCAGACATAGATTACAGTATTGGGTGCTAATTAACATCTTGGATATCTAAGTATACTATAGACACAACTTTAAATAGCAGATAGTGGAGACTTTACAGAGCCAGAGTCAATAGTGCACTACTGTAAAACCAACCCAATATATGTCAGCAGATCCGAACTTTATTAACGGCTCTGTAAAAGTGTGTACTTTGCTCCTTGTCTGGTTTAATCTGTGAGTTTTATTGGGCCTTTTATCACCATATTCTACATTCCATTACAATAAACTGCAATTAACTTTAGTCACAAGCAGCATTGTTTTTCTGCAAACACAATCATCAGCACTCGGGGGTCCGATTTATAAAAATGCTCGGCAGCGTGTCGAGATGTTTATTAAGTTTGGACAAATGAAAATTTAGATTTTTCCGTCAGACACACATAGATAATGAGAATTAATCGAAAATGAAATAAAAAAAAACAACACAACAGCGTAAATGTTTCGTACGCAGGGAGCTTTGGGGCAGATTTTTCTGGATTAACAACCACTGGTACTTTTCATGAATATGATTATCACTGTCATATGTGTTTATTTTGCCTTTTGCACTGATTATAGTCTTAAACCTGAAGATATTGCCAAGTGCTCGGCTCTGTTGGGGATGATTTCACGCTGCATCAACTTTTTAAAAAGCTGCTTTTAACAGAGGAATCATCGGAGGCCCAACAGCTGCTAAATATGAACATACCTGCGAGGTGATTAGGTATTCTCTTTACAGTGTGATAAAAGGGCTTTCCTCTAAATCACCATCCAGCTGCTGTTGCTCTCACATGTCACACTTCAGCGTTGAATCCTGCTGTAAAACTGGATCAGATCCACATCCACTTTGGACCGAACCCAAAGTCACAACCCTGTCAGCAGTCGTAGAGTTAGCAGTTCAGTGGCAATCAATAACATATTTCCACACACACACTGTACACACACACACACACCTGGTCTCTTTTCCGCTGACAGGAGAGTCACCAGAACTTCCCCTTCAGACATTTCTAATCAGCACTTGGCTGTGCAGTTAGCGTATGTAAGTGCATTAGCATAGCGCCCGCCACCATCCAGACACTCTGCAAAGCTGTTTGATAATTGAAGTCTGTGTGAAGTGTGTGTGATGCCGCGGTGCTCTGTGTGTGTCTATGTGTGTGTGTGAGTGCATGCCTGACAGATGGTGGGGAGAGGACACGAGTCTCTGCTGAGCGATACTGGGAGCTACAGAGCAGAGGAAAGCACAGCAGAGCAGGCGGGGGACTAGTTACATTTGTGTTGTTTTCACTGCCTCTTAAAAAGCCTCTTTTATCGCAGCAGTTGTGGACACTTTAGCTTTTATTACAGCATTTTATCACCTGAAGATGCATAGTCAAGTTATTCTCTATGTTTTATGGAAGCGCTTGAATCTAAATAATACAGTATTAACAGTGAAACTGGCGTTTTATCTACGTTATTGAGTCGTACATTTACAAATTGCGATGCTTATGGGCAAAAAAAAAGGAGGGAATTAACACTAGAAAACTCTTTCCTGGGCCTGTTTAGTTGTTAAGTGATGTTGTTCTCTTATTTTGATGGATAAAAGGCCAGAAATAAATGTCTTCACATCATGTGCAGTAGGAAAAATACAAAAGATATGTATTTGTTTTTGTGTTTTTTATAGATTTAGTCGCCTTGTTGTCTGTGTAAAATAGTTTTCTACTGCCATTTATACTCCTCATGGTGCGTACACACATTCTACTCACAAAGCATACATAAAAGTGTCATATTTTAACTTTGTACCTTTATTAATCAAATATTTAAGCATGATTTGCACATGAAAATACAGTTAATGTTAATGGAAGTTTTAGAAAATAGAAAAGTCGGAATTTAATTGGGTGATATTGCATGACTGTCGATGAATATAACAGATGGAGAGTCAGATAAAAAGTGTCAATAAATTAAAGAGTGAGAAACTATTGACGAAAATCACAAGCACAAGCACAACTGCAGTGCTGGCCAATACAGCTTTATACAACACACAATAAATACTGTATATATATCTCGATATCTTCTTCAAAAGCACGTCATTAATGTCACAACTGGCAAAATCAAATATCAAAATATTTTTAACCAGATACCTCTATATTGATATATTGTGGGGATGACTACATGGTAATTCTAAGTGTTGTATTTGAGTCAACTGGAATGTAGTGAAGTGCAGAAAGTACATTACTCTAATGCAGCCTTTAAAATCAGGAAAAGACAACAGTTCTGTCATATCACCATATAACAATATCCAAAATGTAAGATGCTCTTATATCACGATAACAACACGGTGTCACTCACAACATGTCAAATTTGGCAGGTTGGTCAGCGGCCTTATGCTTCAGACTATGACAATATACAGCATCAAACTCAGAAGCACAGGACCACTGACCAGCCTGCTGTATTTGATGCATGGGGAGTTAAAAATGGGTTGAGGATGATTTCTTTCTAGAGGATCCCTAACTCAGTGGAGCTCATGGCGTGATCACATTGTGACATGAGTGTGGAAAAATCAGCTTTTGGTTGCAGCTTTCTTGCATTTACACTAACAATCAATAGTCTCATTTCATGCAGAAAATCACTACGGAGGAGGCAACGACGCCAATTTCACGACCAGCCTCGGCGTCGGTGGTCCTCAGTGTTTTGCATTATAGATTTTCTTCTCACGTTCCTTCTTCTCACATTTGTCAGCAGTGGAGGATATTTCTACACTCGGTCATGTTTTATTCAACTTGAACGGCCGAGACAATAATTTTACTTACGAGAAATCTAAACACACAACAGTTACCGTCTTGTAAAAGTGTGGGATCAAACTTAAGGTGTAACAAACTGAAACCGAGTTTAAGTACGCGAGGGTGGGATTTCCATTCACCTCTACATATGCTAATGTTACTACGGCACACCGCTGCGACTGTAGTACTCCTGATGGCGGGTGACGGATGTCAGAGCCGCAGACGTGATGGGTTCTGCGCGACCTTTTTTAAAACCCCGGTTCGCCATACATCTGCAACTGTGACCTCATTTAATCCTCCGAGTTGTACACATCCTCTCCAGCCGAGTCTGCCTCGGAGCCATCGGGATCAAAGAGAGATTGGTAGTAGTGAGTCAGTCATCCTTTATTCAGCTCTGGAAATATGTGGAGCGCAGAGAGAGAGAGAGAGAGAGAGAGATGAGTGGAGGGTGTCTTGCTTTAACTCATCTCTCTGCCTCGGTGCTTTTCATACCTTTCATCTCGTACCTCTTTTTACCTGTCTTTTTCCTCTCCACCACTTCCTCCCCACCATCCTGGCCCCCAGTGTGTCTCACACCTCATTGCCAGGGTTGTTCCTCTCTGCTACACTTTTTTTTTTGATTTTGGCTTTCTGGCCTCCTGCCTTCATCACTCCCCCCCCCCCCCCCCTCTCTCTCTCTCTCTGTGTGTTTTATCTATCCTGTCTCTTCACTCTCCTGCCAAAAAACTCTCCCTGCATCTCCAAGGTGTGCATGTCATTCATCTCCAGTTGTCGGTTCGTTCACCCGCCCGCCCGCCTGCCGGTCTGTCTGCCTGTCTGTCTCTACCGTGTGTCACCTTTATCCATTAACATTATTTGTCCTCTCTAGCGTGCTAAAAGCCAATTTTTAGGATGTGTCTGCATTTGTTCATTTTTCTAAATTTCAGGCATATATAAATATAAAAAGATTGCATTATCATACATACATTTTGCAACCCCGATTCACAAACAAATCGGGATGCTGTGGGAAACAAATCCTTTCTGATATACACTCAATCGTAAACAGTCCAAAAAGACTAAATTTAATGTTTTATTGTCAGCTTAATTGATGTTTCTAAATACAAAAGTCTGTGAAAGTTGTGAAATGCTCCAAAAACACCTGTTTGACACATTCTACCAGTCATCAGCTGCATAGATAGCAGGTGACAGTATCATCATTGTGTATAAATGAAGCATCCTCGAAAGGCTCAGTCATGAAAATGGGGCAAGGTGATGAAATACAGCTCAGGGACGCTTCTTAGATCTGTCTTCAGTACACACAGTTAATTTTTAAAGGCTTGCATTCTGTCTTCATTTACGTTTTACACAGCGAGCGAGCCAACTGATTTGGAATCGGGTTGTACAATAACATCCACATTTAACACGCAGACTTTCTTAAGGTTGAATTAAAAGTGTTTCAGACAAGACGTGTCTCTTATGTGGATAGAAAACTTAATACAAAACATAATTTATTGTAACCCCCAGCAGAAATACACATCTGGCACCAGACCAGTAGATAAATTGTGTTCTTTAACATACTCCATTACTGATCCATGCTACTGCCCTGGGCTTTGGACACACACAGCACATCTACTCTGTCGGGTCTCAGCTGGTTAAATCAGCCTTTTCTTCTGTCTTTTCATACTTTTCATCATCACCTTTCTTGTTTTCTTTTTTGTTTTTCCTTTCACATAAGAAATATACATAAAAAGAAACAAAACTACATACAGTATGCAATGATTGGAAAGTAAAAAAAAAAAAAACATCACTTAAGAGAGAAATGTGCTGAAAGAGCCAAAATAAAGCAGGGGACAGGTTCCTCTCAATATTTATATACACCTTTATATGTTGAACTTCCACCAAGAACATCTGTGTCTCCCCCCCGTGATTAAAAGAAACCTGCACCCTTGAGGTGGTTAAAAACGAGTGGTTTGATCACAGCTCATTAATGCTACCAGTTCAGCAGATGGACAGTTTTACCAGAACACATCAAATAAACATTTTATGGTTGTAAGGACAACATGAACATAAATATAACTTAATGTGAACACCATATGGCTTCATTCCTACTTTACTGGCAGACCAAAATGAAAATTAATATTTCCCCATTTCAGAAGTTCTCAGTTTTCAGCAGTGAAGAAACACTGGCTGAGTGTTGAGGACAAGCATCAACAGAGAGAACAATATTAACTTCTAGGTGTAGCTGCCTTTGCTTGAGTCTCGTGCTGTCAAAGCAGAGAAAGGTCAGTGTGATCGTGACTATACTGTGGTTTTTTGTGTGTGTGTGTGTGTGTGAAGGGGGGGGGGTGTCTGTTCTGGGTTTGAATCAGGTGTGATTTGGTTTCCATCATCAGCGATAAAGCATTCGCGACACTTTCAGTCCGACTCTCACATGCAGAGGAGAGAGGAGAATGGGGTGCAGTGTTGAGGTAAATGGAGAGCAGCTTTCGGAGCCATTGAGAATTTTTGACAGCAAAAATCCAATTCCGCCAAAATGACTGGCAGTGAAAAAAGGCATGGAGTCGGAATTTGAAATGGAGCAGAGGGAAGCAGAATGAGAAGTAAATGGATTCAGAGGGGGGGAGAAAAAAAATCATGAATGAAAGTCAAACAGAGGGAGATGCAATTTTCATACGGCACTTGCGAAGACATCTACGTGCAGCGAACGTGAGATTTTTGGCAGTTTCTATGCGTTGATATACCCTCCGTGTGTGTGTGTGTGTGTGTGTGTGTGTGTGTGTGTGTGTGTGTGTGTGTGTGGGCGACCACTGGCTGTTTAGAGAGGCAAGTTAAAGCAGCAGCAGCGGCTCTGGTGTTCTGACTCTGAAGATTCCTGTTTGAAATAAGCTGCCAGCTGCTACACTGACACACACACACACACACACACACACACAGCTTCTTACTAAGTGGATCATCAAAGTATCAAAGGCAGCCGATGTTTGAATTAGCCCTCTGTTCTTGCAGCCTGTGCCTCCTTTGTTGCATACCTGATAATAGATAGAGTGTCACACACTATTTGGGGGAGAGCAGCTGTGATAATTTACACTGTTGATGTGAATCATTGTGTGTTGCATCTTTTTCTTTCTCTTTTTTTTTTTTTGGGCGGGGGGGGGTAGAAGAAGAGAGTGAGGAGAGAGGAGTGAGAGATGGAGATGGCTCTGGAAAGGGAAGGGAAGATTAAAAGAACTGAGGCAAACCGGAGGATGAAAGAAAGATGGGGAGGAGGAGGAGGAGGAGGAGGAAAAAGGTGGAGGGAAGTGTGTGCGTGTGTGTCTGTGTTGGGGGGGCAGCTGCAGTAAAAGAAAAACAAGGTGTGTGTGTGTGTGTGCGTGAGTGTGAGCGAGCATTTTGTACAAAAAGGTGTGCTGTGTCATAATGTAGCAGAGCGCTAATCCACTGAGATGAAAAGTACACAGAACTGAGCTCCAGTCCTGACACACACACACACACACACACACACACACACACACACACACACACACACACACACACACACACAGCTCGCAGGAAGATTGAGGTGAAGGAGCGTTGTGTCTGTTTCCGACTCACTACGTCGTGTGTATTAACCTTGCTCCTGTTTTTTTTTCCTATCCCACCTCCTGCTCCCGTTTTTCATCTCACTTTTCTATCTTTTGTCATAAAACAATTCTCTCATCTTTTCATTTTTCACGCCTCTTAATTTCCCTCCTAACCTCATTTATTATTTGCTTTCTAACCATTTCTCCCCCCACCCTCCATCACCCACCCCTCTCACTTCCCTTCTGCTTCCCGGGACCCAGAGAAAGGTAATTGCTCTTTCGTGGTGTGCTCGAGTGTGATCTGCCTTCTCCATTGTTTTCAGTAATAGTTGTATCAAGACTACCACCTCCCCTCCTCCTCCTCCTCCTCCTCCTCCTCCTCCTCCTCCTCCTCCTAGTGCAATCACATATGTCACTTCAGGCATCAAATCAGTGGCTTTGCTTTTCGCCCAGAGTTTGCCGTTGCTCTTCACAGGAGTGCTGCAGCAACTAAAGGTCTAAATCACGGGCGTTAAATCATCAGCGAGCTGCACTGGCCACAGGCTATTTCCTGTTAAGAGTTGCATGCTGTTTTATAGCGTTTTGATCCCCCGGAGAGGCGACAGAAGTCATAAAAGAGCCATTTGTAGTATGCAAGGCAAGGCCACTCATGCTGCTTTTGGTGACACACCGCTCAAATGTCCCTGAACAAAGTGCAACTGGACGCATACACCTAGCACATGCGCACACACACACACACACACACACGTCCCATTGCACTTTTCCTTTCTGGCCACAGGCGGGGCAAACATTATCGACCCGAAGTGTGTGGGCACACAATTAAGCAGAGGAGACGGGCCGGATAATGGACTCATAAACACAAAGAGCCCGCTGTGATAAATGCCGGCTGTATTAGCCATATTTCTGTTTGGGTCTATGGTTATTTTGGAGTGTGCACTGTACTGTGTGTGTGTGTGTGTGTGTGCGTGCGTGCGTGCGTGCGTGCGTGCGTGCGTGCGTGCGTGCGTGCGTGCGTGCATGAAGCTGCTCAGCTGCATCTGGTGACACTGCCATCCAGCTGGCCTCTCTGCACGTCCCCGCTCCCCTCTCTCACGCCGCCTCATCTGTTTACACAATCACTGGAAACACACCTGCTTACCTTTTGTTCTGCAGCTTTGTCGCACCTGTTAATGAGGAAGAAACGTGTCTACCTTTCATCTTGTGTGCGCCGCCACCCACTCTCCTCAGAAAAAAAGTTTGCTTCTCGGTGGATCTTCCTCTCCCTGTCTCACCCTCACGCTTGTCATTTTCCACTGTGAAACGTTGGCACATTGTTTCCTCGGGCACTGGGACACACATCTGCCTCGCTCTACGCTTGTGTGAACCTCAGTGTGTGTGTCTGTGTCTGTGTCTGTGTTTGTGTGTGTGTCATCATAGGCAAATCCGGCAACCACCATTTTTAGTGAAGGAATAAGGCTTACAGAGGAACCTGTTGTCATGTCACATGTTAAAGGGGCTTTAAGTAATCTATTCTGCAAATAAACCTTAACTGCTGCACCAGGACTTGCAGCAGTAAGCTCATGGCAGCCGTCTAGTTATAAAATCACGAACGAAACATTTTCACAATGAGCGAATGAGCTAATTAGAGCAGGGCAAATGTGTCATGATGCAAAACGGGGTAATGAAAAACTGTTGCGTTGCTTTTTAAACTTCTGCATGAAATTTCGTGAAACTCTCCGCGCTCACACGTTATACCAGTCCCAAACGCCTGACGATGCACAACGGCTGCAGCAGCGGTAAGGTTTGAAAGTGTTCCTTTCAGAAGAGAAGACAGGTCCAAGGACAGTCTGGTTTTTTTGATGTTTGCAGTGAGTCACCTCCTAACAACACGTACAGAATGAAGGAAAAGATGTAAAAACCCACTCCAACACAAGAGCTCCTGATAATGGGGGGGGGGGGTGAGGATAACTGAGAACAAAATAACTGAAAATGAAAAGTAATCAAGATATTTCCAGACGCTGCCGATAACAAAGTGAAGGAAAACATGCTGAAGGGAGTGTAAAAATACAAATTGGCAATCATATCGGCATATTAGGTTTAGGCCTTTGGGAAGAGTTGTTTAAGCTTAATGTGCCACAGTGTCCGAAAGTGTGTTCTCGGAGGAGTGATACCAGGAGGCTCTGAGAGGGAAACTGTAACCTATTTCTTGAGCTTCTAGGAGCAGATAATCAGTGCATTGAAGTTAAGTAGACAAAACAAGACTCCCACATACAATATATGGAATGAAGATGTGTTATGAGATGGAACAAATGTCCCTTAGTTATAACGTAAATTAACAAAAAGATGAGATTCCGTAATGGGCTCATTAATGCGATGAGGTTATTTATCATAACATATCTGAAACCTGAATAACCCACAGTTATCTTCTCCCAGCTCCCTCATCACACTCACCAATACATGCAAAATACATTTCCCTCTCATTGAGGAAAGAAAATGCTTTTACTAATTATTTTTATTAATTTTTTCATTTCCTGAAAAGCATAAAATCTGAGGGGCAACTGAGCAATGTGTACAAAAACTTGCAAAACATCCTCATAGCTAAACGACAGAATAGATCAATTGCCAATGACTTCCACAACGACGTGACTGTTGCAGCGGACCGTCATCATGCGGTCACAGTTTGGGTCGTCGAGGGCAACAAAACTACCACTGCTGTGTGTCAGGACATAAGAAAGTGTTTGTTCTACCAAGAAAAGCCTAACCCTTCCACTGTTGTAATACCATGAAACCTTTGTATTTTCTGATATTGTTCACACTGCGCAAATCTCAGACTGTTGTAACCCTTATGTCGAGTCAAGTCAGTTTTATTCATATAGTGCCAATTAGAGCATACTCTTTAATTTACCCAACGTTCCACCATTAGCAAACTCTCAAGAAAAATAAGCTTTTGAACAGGCAGAATGCTTGGGCAGACCCGGACTGCAGGTGGGCAGCCGCCTGCCTTGACTGGTTGGTTTAGAGAAAGACGGCGACAGAGAGAAATATGGTCACATTTTTGATGAGAACGGGCCTAAACTTGCACCAAAGGCAGTGATATTCAAATACAACAAGTGTACACGCCGGACAAATGTTGAACAATCCATATGATGAGACGACAGATTGTTACCTACAGCCCCTTTTAACAAGGCAACACGTTTGGTCCATCTGCTGTGTGGAGGTGCAACGAGGTATATCATGTTTGTTTTCCCACCTGCATTAGCAATTCACGTTTGGCTAATTGTTCTGCGCCTTCCCTCCGTGTTTCAGGGACTTTGCCTACGTGGCGAGAGACAAGAACACGCGCGTGCTGAAGTGCCACGTGTTCCGATGTGATACTCCTGCCGCAGCCATCGCCACGAGTCTCCACGAAATCTGCTCCAAGGTGGGTGTCATTATTGCTGCCGCCTCCGCATGAATGAGCTTATCTGCTGCTCTGAAACTAGCTATCAACCTTTAATTAGGGTGACTACTGAAGAGAGAACAAAAATCTTTTTTCTGCTGATGCAGTTATCCAGAGCCATGTTTTAAGGCTGTAACTTTAGATGCAACTCCTACATGGATGTTTTATAAAAGAAACCAAAGGGCTGGAGTGGAAAACAAGATTTCTGTTATCTTTTCTTTAGAGAAGTAAGAGCCTGAAGAGGAGATGAGAGTCAGGGTTACAGAGCATATGGGTTTCTTTAAAAGAGTTTTCGGTGTATGTGCGTATGTGTGTGTGTGCGTGTGAAAGCTCGTGGTAATAGTGTCTTAACCCTTTCAAGGACGGGGTATCACGGATCCTTAAGGATGCAGAGCTACAGCATCAACTGAATGCAAACTTGGCTCACTCTCACACACACACACACACACACACACACACACACACACACACACACACACACACACTAATCAGTAATCCCCTCCTCTCCCATCACGGTCATTCTATTTGCTGCTGTCTATCTCCTGAAAACAGAGTGACAGTCGTAAAGAGATTTAAACTCACTGGTTTCACTTTTTGTCCCGTGTAAGAATCAGTTTGGCAGCCAATGAAATCTAACTTTTAAAATGGGCTACAGTGAATTTAATGTGTTATATAGTTATTTTGACTGCTTCAGAGAACAAACAATTCTAACTCAGACAAACAAGAAATACACTGTGAAACTTTACGTCAGAATGAATCAGAAACAACTTGATATTTACTAAATCTTTTGTAACTGATCCTTCAATAACTGTTACTTGAGGACTATATTAGTGGAGAGCAGACTGGGAGAGGACTTTGCATCAGTAGTGCGACAGAATATGACCTGGATGTGATCATAAATCAATGTGTATGTATGTTATTAAAGAGCTGAACTTGTGTAAACTCAGTAGCTCACTGTCATAATCATGTACTGAGGGACGACTTGGCAACTGCTCAGTACTGACTCGCTTTATGTGAGGGCTCCACAAAAAGAGTTACTAATGTTTAAGTAATTCATATTTAATAACTTCCTACTAGTTTTGTATGCACTGAGCGCCACAACACCAGAAACAATTTGACACCAATCTGTCAGTGGTTGTCGCTCCTCCACAAAAGCAAGTGTCTGAGATGTCTTGCTTCATACGTGACCTTGTGAGTCTTCAAAACAAATAAATTGGCTGATCCTCAGAAAACAAATTGTCCCGGCAGTGGCCAAAGAAGCTCTGGGATCAAAGGTAGTTACTGGAGATGTGTCAGATCTTCATCACTAGAAGTAGCAGCTCTTGAGACTCCATCATGTTAATTCACTGACAGATGAAGGCTGTGACAACACACAGCACACAGCTCTGGTGATGTCTCTGTTAGTGGAGCAGTACCAGAATCTGTGTCCTGTGAACCACTGTGATCTGAGGCTTCGTAACACAGCAGTAGCTAAAATTCAAAGCAGTGCGTGTCTCTCTTGTACATAAATAAGTGGCAGCTGACGCCCTTTCACCTCCTGACTCTTTGTCAGCTTCCCAGTAGGTGACAGGTTCTTCTCCGTCATGTAAGTGGTCCATGGGACAGACGGTCAAAAATGTAAAGCAGCATCTGCACAAGTGCTGGTCTGGTGAGTCATTGTGACAAACCTTAAGGCTTAGTAGGAGTGACTGATCTTAGCTTATCTAAGTCGAAGTCTCCCTTCTTGAGGACTCAGAGATGCCGTCATGAGGGGCATTTACTGTGTTTGGATTACATCATCCAGATTTCTGGTCGTGTCCCTCGATGGACTGATGCAGCTCTGTTCCCTGCTCAAATATTGCCAGGTGTTCTTCATAACACTCAGCAGGTTGTCCCCTGTCTGACCCAGCAGGTGTACACCAGTGATAAACGGAGTTTCAAAGGAAATGGTTGATGCCTATTTACAAGAATGCCAGGACACATCTCCGTCCTCACAAATCAGTAGCTTTAGATTTTGGCAGACAAAAGGCCACATCTGGAGCACAAACCTGTACTTTGGACACTGGATGAACCAAAGTTGATTAAGTTTAAACTGAAGGGCTGTCCTTGTGTATGACAAGTATAATACTCCCAGGTCTGAGGCCTCTTGGGAGATGCCGACACACCTCAGGGCTTCTGATGTGGAGAACAGCTGTTGTGTGGCAGGGAACATTTGAACATTTTTCTCTCTCTGATCAGGTCCCAAAGGCTCCTATCCAGCATCTCAAAGGCAAGGCATGAAAGGTCTTGGAAATTGAAATTGTGACTTTTGACCCCCAAGAGTTTTCAGCATTTCCGATTCTGTTTGCTTCCACTCTTTTTGTGAACCTTAAACCCCCTTTCAAACTAGTCAAAAAACCCACCGACATGTGGTTGTTGTCTCTAATGTGAACGAGTACAATCACCAATTTCGCCCCCTTTTTCACACATGAAGCTGTTACTTGTGTTGAAGTTCAGGACGTTGGTTTGTTCTAACTTTCGTCTCTGTTCATGCAGCGTTGAACACTGTTCAGTCGAACAGTGAAAGATAGCATAATAAGAGTAACCACCGTTATAATGTCAGTGGCTTCCAACATCCAAGCCATGTTACCCCAAGTAAATCCAGCTGTCTGATCAGTACTGTGCACTGGACATGTGCAGCTCCAGAAAACACGATGTGTCCTATTCAGAAAGTTATTGATGAAGACTTTTTAAAACAAGTTCCACATTTCTGGTTCTGGATGTAGTTTGCGTTACTATGGTTACATGTGTCCTTCTTATCTGTCACAAGGTCAGTAAAACAGTTGCTCTGCAGTAATTCAACAGACACACTTTAAACCCCTTAGCCATAATTTCAAGCTTACCAGGTAGGATCTGCATCGAATTGTACTCACTTATGCTGTACATATATATCAGCCACCTAAATACACCTGATTTTATTGATCATGATCGCTGCACGATACCCTGAGAAATTAACAAAAACATCCTTTTTTTCAAAGAAAAAAAACTGTGAATAGCACCAAAATTAATATTCTGGACCCGTCCTCCATTCCTGCCCACAAACCAACCAACAAACACATGAACGCCTTGGTGGTGGTAAATAACAGACTTAAGTCAGAAAATATCGAGAGTCAGACTCAGTGTTTTTGTGGGATTTGTTGATTAACAGAACAGCACCTGAGCTCATTAGAATGCTAGAATACTGTTTTCTGGTCTACTGGCTTCCCTTCACTCACTGATAGGTTGCTAACACAAGTGTGAGAACTGCACCGGTCAGAGTCAATCATTAGAACACAATGGAAGTTGACAATGAACGTTTCCCCGCTAGCCAATGTGTACTGCAGTGTAACAGTAATAGATAACTCTCACCCCACCCCACCCACACACACACACACACACACACACACACACACACACACACACACACACACACACACACACACACACACACACACACACACACATACACACACACACACTCACAGCCTTCTGTCCACAGAGAGAAACTGTGCTCTGTCCAGCAGTGACCTTGTAAAGGATGAATCTACCTGGAACGACGGATCTTCTCCCTTAGAGACATGTTGACCCATTTAGAGTGGAAGGTTTTTTCCGTTAATGTCTTCTTATCGCCTCCCCCAAACTGAACGAGGACTATATATCTGTCTATATATGTGTGTGTGTGTGTGTGTGTGTGAGAGAGAGAGTGTGACCATGGCTCTTCACACCACCTATTTTAAACATAGTGGTAGTTTTCTCTTTACTGCAGCGGAGAAACTTGGTGACCCGAGTCTTGCAGCTGCGCTGAGCGGGTTTCCTTTCAGTGTGTGTGTGTGTGTGTGTGTGTGTGTGTGTGTGTGTGTGTGTGTGTGTGTGTGTGTGTGTGTGTGTGTGTGTGTGCGTGCGTGCGTGCGTGCCTACGTTTTTCTTGCATGTTCCCCTGTGAGCAGAGTTGCAGACTCACCATACACTTTGATTAATGACACCTACAATTAATCAAGTATCTGTAGCAGCATGGGTGCAGCAGCTCAGTGCAGAGGCCATGCAGAATATTCAAGACTCTTTACTGAGTGTGTACACTGCAGCATGAAGGAAAGAAGGGGAAAAAAGAAAAGAGACAGCTTCTTTGGAGACTTAAACAATCAATCTATCATTTCAAAGACAAGCTTTTAAAGGATGAAACTGGTTATATTCTATATTTTTCTTATTCTCACCAGAAAAAAATGAAAGTAACAATGAATTCTTCTAGCAAGATCTCCAGCAGCAGCCAACTCCTCATACAGCAATTTTTTCTGTGCCATAAAGCTCCATCGCTGTATATAAATGCACTATGAATACAAATACTACACCAAACCCACTGCAAACATAGTCCTCAGTATGTAACAAATCCAAGCCTCTCTGTGAAGAATGTTAGAAAGCTAATAAAGCAACAAAAACTTTGAAAAAACACCACTTCTCACTATGACGCAGTCGAGTTCAACACCACTGCAACCCCGTGTTGTACTCAAGACCACCTACACCGAGACCAAGTCATGACCAAAACTGGTGTGTATCAAGTCAAAGATAAGACCGTGACTCCCTCACATCATGACACACTTGTGTTTAATGTGGAACACTCAGAATACAAATACAAATGACGATTCCTCTTTCTTCAACTCTTTCATTGCCATATACAGAGTTCTATGTGCAAACAAACCAAAACAAACAAGGAGCTGAAATGAATGTTACCATCTTTAATCAACACTCCTTTTTTCAAATTTTTTACCATCCACCCGACACAAAACAATTTTGTGTGCATGCATCAGGTTCTCTAGTCGACTCTTGCCTCCCCGTAGCAACCATCATTAAAAACAAAATGTATCAAAGACCGAAGAGACAAGACCGACTAAAGATGAGGAAGATTCGAGACTAGATGAAACGAGACTTTCAAAAAGTGGTCCTGAGAACGCGAACTATCTCGAGCGCTTCAACACCACTGCAAACTACCACCTCAAACATGAACATATGATTAGAGTAATACGTCTCTAACAATCAAAACTGAACGTTATTATATTAGTATATTTACTTCATATATTAAAGACAGAACTTATGGCAGTGCTGGTGTCTTGAATTGGATTACACCAATGTGTATATTTGTGACCCTGAAGATCGATGTACAATTAAACATGCTAGACACACTTCTCATGGGATTCATTTACCGTAACTAAAATATAGCATATCACCCGTTTTATCCTTCTAATTTGAGTTGTTAATGTGTTTCAAAAATTGATCTGAACCCAAATGACTCCTGCTGTGTTTTGCTCTTAACCATAACTTACCTCGTCTCCTCGTCAATCAATTCTGGTCGCTTACCCCTTCTCTCCCTCTTCATCACCCCTCTTGTGTGCCATTCGTCCTCCCCTCTTTCCATATTTCCTTCTCCCCTCGTCTAGATTATGGCTGAAAGGAAAAGTGCCAAGGCTGCAGCTGGCAGCTCATCCCAGACCGGCTCCGATGTGCCCCTACAAGGTACACACACACACACACACACACACACACACACACACACACAACACACATCTTTTTTCTTTGAGTCTTGTTCTTTTGTAGTTCCCTTGTGAGAGAATTGGATTTGTCAGCCATGTGCTATCTCCCCTGCTGTGATTTCTTGTCTCTTATTACAGCGTTCCTCTTCTGAAACCATGTATATGTTTTTTTTTAAAAATGACCTTATCGCCTCAGGAGCTACTCTGAACATTTGTTAATGGAAAAGATAGCGGTGTTTGGTTCCATTACACACAGATATTGCTGACTCCGGAACAGCTCTGCGCTCCACAATCGCTGAGCTTTATCCTCCCAGCGCTAATTCTATTCACCGTTTCCCATTTCACTAAGTCCCACCGCTTGTTCCTCTCAGTCCCAAGTAATTATAGGAAGAAAGAGAAAAAGCACCAGCGCGATTCATCCTCCGCTGTAACTTCAGCTGGTGTGTGTATCTGCTGAGCGTGGGGGGAAAGGCGCTCAGGCATCAGAATATAAAAGAACTAGATCGGCTTCTCACTTACAGAGGCACTCGACCTCATTAAAACCCAATTAGCGGTTCTTTGAGGCAAGGCCTGGTGCTCCACGGCACACATCCCAACCCCAGGATCAAAGAAGTTATTGGTGAAACATCCCTCGCATCGTTCAAAGCCATTACTTGTTGAACTCATGGTCTTTTAACTGAAAACCAGTCGGTATCCAGCGAGAGGAGATGCCCTTGAAGTAGACGGACCAATCCGCTATCACTAGAGGTAAAGCAGTTCCTGTTCTCGACCGGATTAGATCTCTTCAGGGTAGCTGGGAGTGTGCAATCCCGTGTTGGGACACATTTTAGGAGGAGATTAGCGGCGAACGATTTGGGATGAGCTCCATCACCGGGATAATGGCCCCCACTGTCGTCATCAGATTTGGCCGGGAACTCACGCATGAGAGGCTCTCACTGTTCATCATTCATGTAGCTACTGTTTTCTGGGCTTTAGCAGTACATCATGACTGAGGGATATCACCGACTCAGAGTAACACTGATGAGGTGAATCCAGGCAAAAGCCATTATCCCTGATTGATTCCCCTCCCTCAGTCCATACCGATCACAGGGAGATGAGTTCATGATGAATGGCTGATCTCTGGAATTCAGTAATTATGATGTTCATTGTGCAACATGGGCGAAACTCAAAATGAGGGAGATGTCAGATGTGTGCTGGCTTATAACACGCCCCTTCACCTTAATGGAGTGACGTGACGGTGTACTCCAGGACACTGTGACATCATCACAGGCGCAATAGAGTTACAGTTCTGGCTACACCCAACCGCACCCATGTGATGGATGCAGTCAGAGGTCACAGAGGGTTTGAAACTTTCAACCAGGAGAAGGCATCAAAACACTTCTGCTCCTCAGCCTGCTGTTGAGTCACGACGTTTGCACTGTGTAAATGATTCAGGCATCTTTTAAATGATTCAGATCTTTTTCTGTGCTTTCATCTCACAGTGACAGTGTGCCCTCGTGATAGTATAACAAAAGACATGAAGGGCTTGGAAAGTCTAAAAATGTTCAGATTGCAGAACACAACACAGACTCAAGAGTGGTGCTGTGTTGTCTTATTGCAGATATCACTTGGAGAGCAATATGTTAATATCATGAATGCATCAAACATTACGAAAATGTATTAATTTTGAAGTGCGCGGTTTGCTGGCCATATTTTTTTATATGTCTAAAGGTTGACAACAGGTGATTTTAGGGGGTACAAGGGGAGATGCCGCCCTCCTTGTTAGCAAAATGACTGAACTGCATCGCCTTTGTTAACCGGCCGTCCCTCTCCATCCCCCTGACATCACTAACAGGCAGACCACTGTCCGAGACTGGGCCCAGACTAACCCGTCCGGACATGGACTTGGAACTAAATTATTGAAAATTATTACATTTTAACAGAACATTCCATTCCAAAACAGCCAATCTGTGTATTGAGCTAAATTCAGTTCAACAGTTCAAAATTAGCGTGACTCATGTCTGAATCTATAACAGGTTATTAAAGGCAGCACTGAGAAACAACACTACGAGACGAACATAAACAGCAAACATAAATCCCAACCGAGGGCACGGGGAACCAAATAGTTCTTACTGCAGTGAGACGAAACGCAAGTTAGAGATGGTGAGGTAGAAATTATAGCTAATGAACGGAACCAATTAGATGGAGCCAAATTGCTTTCATTGACTTAACAATCGCAGCATTTACACGCTCCGATACAGTGGGTGGAGGAGTTGGTTCGCAATCCGTCAATAAACACAGAGAAGAAGTGCAGCACACTGCTGTCACGCTCAGGATGTCAAAATGCTGCACCTGTGTAGAACCACACAGTGCAGACATGAGAGCCAAACATGTTAAATAAATGATCTGGATGTATTTTACAGTTTCAGAGGAAGATGAAATCATATTTAACCTAAGGACTGATAAATCATCAGTTTTTGCTCTCTGCATGAACGTGAAATGAATGTGAAGTCATCAGTTATCTGATCCATGACAAGCAGATAATTATCGGTATCTGCTGAAAACAAAACATACCGAGCATTCTTATTACCAGTGGTGACCAATGCTGCCTTTATTTAGAGTTCAACATGTCGTTTACCTGTGTGAAACATTTTAGTATCTGACCTGCCCGTATCCAAAACACTTAATCCAAAGTATTTGGGCATTTATCGTTTTTATGAGTGAGTCGACAGTAGAGAGACGACAAGTAATTAGGGAAACAAATTGCCTGCAGGGTTCAGGCCTTCCAATACGCCCACTCCACCAAGCTTAGTGAAGATGGAAACAGTATAATGAGTTGACATTTTGGTCTGATATCAGGCAAGGAGGCAAAGGAAGTGAGGGCTAATGCTGCACACGGCCGGCACCTTAAACTCTTACCTACAGTAGATGCACTCAGCTGCCGTTGTGCTCGCACATAAATGCCATCAGTAACAAATTGAACTGGATGTCTCATCAATCAATAATGAACATTTCAATTTCACAGTCTCGAATTTTTACATTTTTCATTGCTATTGGCTACTCAGTTTTGAAATCCGTGTTGGCAAACAGTGCTGCAGATACTTAATGATTAATAATTCATGTCACCACTTTGAGTTGGATTCTGTTGAATATTTGTCGTTCTGTCTTACGGCACATTTAAGGATCTTTCAATTTGCGTGGTCAAACATTTCACCACTTTTTAGCGTTTTGCATTCCGCCTTGTCAGAAATCATCTCAGGCTCGTGGAGCTTATTGCGCGGCGTGTTAATAGCGAGGTCCCCCGGGGGTAAAACGATGTGAAGGTGTGCGGCTGATTGAAATGCAGGTGAGACCGCCTCTTTGATCCTCCTCGTTTCTCTCTGCACGGCGATCTCCTCCGCCTGCAGGACGTTGTGTAAACAGGCGCAGCTGGGCTCCTCGTGCAGAAGAAAAAACTCTGAAATCCTGCACGCTCATGTGTGAATATATTTATCATGCCCTAATCATGTCAACAGCGCTCTAAATTATTAAAATATTCACCAGTGTTTGTTTATTTCTCTAGTTTAAGCCAATTATCATGTGTGGACTTCTCTTTTGGAACTTTGTGTTAGATGTTGTTGTGTGATATAAATTCCCTGTGGGTGATCAGTGCGTGTGTTTTAATGTGTGTGTGTCTGTGTTTTCTCTCTGCAGAGTTTCCCATGCCAAAGACTGAGCTGGTGCAGAAGTTTCACGTTCTGTATCTGGGTATGACATCTGTGTCTCGCCCCATAGGTAAACCCGTACGCACATAATCACACCTCCTGTATCCTGTAATAAACCCCGTCACACTGCTCAGTATCTCGTGTGATTTGTCAGCAGGTATGGACATCATAAATGGGGCCATAGATACCCTCCTGTCCTCCACAGGCAAAGAGGACTGGACTCCTGTCATACTGAGTATTGCCGACACCACTCTGGCTGTCATCAAAGAAAAGGCAAGGGACTTCCTGTTTGTGTCCCGGGGAGGTTGACATAAATAAAAGATGTGAATGTCGATTAGAGAAAGGATGATTTAATAGCGCAGAGTTTTAAGTCTGAGTCTCCTCTTTGCTGTCTGTGCAGGAAGAGGAAGAGGAGGTGTTGGTGGAGTGTCGCGTCCGCTTCCTGTCCTTCATGGGCGTCGGACGGGATATCCACTCGTTCGCCTTCATCATGGACACAGGGAACCAGCATTTCCAGTGCCATGTGTTCTGGTGCGAGCCCAACGCAGGCAGCGTGTCTGAGGCTGTGCAGGCAGCATGTGTGGTACGAATATTTCATTATTTTGCCACCAGCTGAGACTATTGGTTATTATTTCTAATGTATGGTCTTATATTTAGAGGAATATCCAAATATATAACAACATTTTAGGAAAATACGCTTTATGCTTTCTTGTAATTAGATAGACGTGAAGAGCGATACTGCTACAGCTGTGGTTAGCCTAGATTAGCATAGATGTTGTGATGCACTCAGTTTATCCCCTTTTCCAAAAAAATACAATAGTCCTACTAAACTGTTTACAAAGCCAATGAAAACTAACATTCCAATAATGTTCCTGTCAACATGCAGCGTGCATATTCTAATTAACGCTCAAAAGACCTAGACAGGCGGTGGGTAAAAGCAAAGGTCATGGCCAAGTGACTTTGTTGTTCATGTTCAATGTATAATATATTGAACTTATTAAATTCACTTTTGCCTCAGTATCCGCTATTATGGTTTTTTAACCTTTTAGTTTACTCCCTGAACTTTATCAGAAACGTCTGCATAAATCCATGGATGAAACCTGTTTTTTACTCATATGCCTTGGATAATATTATAATAGTCAAGACATCCAAGTGCATCTTAAAAACAAACCGCAAATCTTGCCTGGGGTTTTTTTTTTGTTTGTTTGTTTGTTTTTTTGCTCCTTTAAATTCATCCATTTTCAGACAAACCAAATGTAAAACTGGGAGTTTATATAAGACTGAAACTTAAGGTTCTCCTGAATCAAATGATGTATGTTAATCCAAAACCCTGGTGACGACCCCCCATCTAACCTTGGGCTCTTCTTCCTCAGCTGCGGTATCAGAAGTGTCTGGTGGCACGGCCGCCCTCCCAACGCGCCGGCTCCTCCTCCTCCGCGCCCTCTCCGGACTCGGTGACCCGCCGGGTGACCACCAGCGTGAAGCGCGGCGTCCAGTCTCTCATAGACACTCTGAAAACCAAGAAACAGCCGTCAGAACTCCCTCAGCAATGACCGTCACCGGTGACCACGGCACCCCACCTCCCTCCCCTCCCACCCCCAGCCGACGCCTGGACGCCACTCACACACTACCGCCACAACAACACGTAATCCGTACCAGCCATGGTAACCAATGATGTACATATATGTTAACAAACACCACCGCAGTTGAAGGAAAGAGGAGCGATCATCCAGTATGTCTGATGATTCAAAAAAATAAAATAAAATAAAAATAACAAGAAGACTTATCTATGTCATGAGGAGGAATGTGTCACTGGTTGAACTTTGACCTTTGAGCGCTGCTGAGTCCAAGCAGCTTCACTGGCCCCTCAGTGTCTGTGATTTCTGGGCTAGATGGATTACTCGATGAAGCGCTCTACAGACAGGACGCAGAATAACCCAGAGGAGAAAGACTCTGTTAACGGACTCAAGTTTTCTTTCATGCTCTGTCTCCTTCTGTAAAAACGTCCATCAGCACAGTCAGAGCTCCAGGACTGGACGCCGAGCTTACAGGACCCATCCAGGACAGAGAAAGGTGTCGACTTGCTGTCATGGGATTCCGACAGGTGAATACCGAAAGCCACCAAGACCAGATAGACAAGACCTGTCAACACCCCACTCCACTACCAAAAGGCATAGAGGTGTTTCGATTGCTTCGATGTGTGACAGACCTGAAGCAGACGGATGTCCTTTGAGGATGAATGAAGTGATTGTAATAATGAAGCGTATGTAAATGATTGTACGTAGGAAGAGAGAATTCAGGGCAAAAGGCTTGTAGATATGACGGAGAAGACGACTGAGAAAGAGACAGACGTGGGATTTGATTTTGCATGTTTTCTTGATGGGATAAAGTTTTATGTTGAAGAGGTAAGAAGAGTGTTGAACACATGAGAAATAGATGCTCTCAGCACAAGTCATCTCCACTTGACCATGACTGGATTTACACTGGCAAAAAAATAAATAAAAAAAAACCTAACCTATACATGAAAGGTTACTCTCCGCCCCATTTACTGAAATAACTTTAAAGATTGTCAGTTTTTACTTTCCATTCCCTGATGAATGAGATCAGCAAAAAGAAAGTTATCAGTTTTTAAATGTATCTTAAATTAGTTAAGATTGTAATTTATTTGCATACATGATAAAAAAAAAAAAAAAGCTGAGCATAAAAAGCTCGGGAATGTTACATTTCTTACGTTCAAACTTTACAATTTCCTCAGGAATCTTTATGCATACACCCGAGATTTATGTGGTAGCAAGAAATTCAAAATCCAGGCCTCGACTCTGGCAGATGAGAAGCGCTCTTGGCTGTATGAACAGTGGTACACAACAGTGTCTGTCCTGTTGGGACAGCATGGGAAAGATCAAGTCTGTGCCAGACAGTAAGAATTAACTATATTTTCTCTTCCTCAGTAAATCCAGCCAGTCTACTCCCACTCACACACACACACACATACAAACACACATAGGCACATACAGCAGTAAAAAAAAAAAAAGAAAGAAAGAAAGAAAGAAAAAAAGGGTCTGCTGTCACTGCTATCAAAACCTTCACACTGCTCCTATGGCTCGGGGCCACCACCTGCACTCGACATGAACTCTGAATGAATGCAGTCCAATCTGAAGGAAAATGATACACAGACAAAACGAAACAAACTACAGAGATGCTGTAAATCATTTCAGTTCTGTTCTTCACTCATCTCTACACCATGTAAATGTAATCTGTTGTGACAATAAATGCATCAGCAAAAGAAAAATAAGTATTAGCTTCTTGAATATGTCCTTTATTATTTCAGGTCAGTGGAAGCCCATGTACTCTTACAGCTATTCATCATGCAGTCACATTGAAATGACATTGGCCCTATAAATATACACAGCTTGATTAGAGTCTGACTGTGGCAAGGTTGTTCTTTATGGCACACAAAGACGCTGTTACAATGACATAGCAATAATGACAAGTAATAATGGCTCTACAACCATTTAAGGTGACCTACATTGGGCAGTTTAATAACACTGTATACATTCTGGTGTTAGAAATATATACTACTGACTATTTATACATTTGGCACAACAGTTAATACTTCTCTTATAGTAGTGTTGGTGTTTGTGAGCTCAAAACAGAGGCCGGGATTCGACCATAGCATCCTTGGTGAGACTGGAGCGGGCCAGGGGTACACTGGGAGCAGGGCTCCTCCACTGGTTGTAGTCGAAGCTAGGGCTGAACCCTATTCCGCTGTGTTGAGGTGGGGAAAAGTCTGGGAAGTGAACGCGAGGCAGGACGAGCACCACAGGCTTCAGCATCTCTTGATGAGCTCTGCGGGGACGGACAACCGGGACCAGCGGGGTACCAGGGGGAGGGCCAGGAAGCAGGGAGGAGGTGGACGATGTCAGGTTGAGTACAGGCTGAATGCTTTTCTTGGTTGTGTTCTTTTCTGATTTGGAGGAGGAGGTGCTGTCATGTTTGGAAGAAGAGAGGGAGCTGGACACGGTGTGCTTTGAAGCCTGTGACTGCAGTGCTTTGGCTTTTCCTGAAACACAAAAACAAGACAGAGGTCAGAGGGAGAGTATAGAAAGCATTGAGATGATGACACGTGAAGAGAAATTAAAGTCCATGACATTACATGTTGAACTTGTTCCATTCAAGATTGAATATTGATACTCTGTGTTAACATGAAGTTATGTCCAAAGGAGAGGGTTAGCTTAGCCATAGCTTCATATTTATGAGCGGCATCAATCTTCCCATCTAACTTTCGGTGAGATAGTGAATAAATATACCTAAATGTTGTCTTTAACCAGCTGTATGTACCTCGCAAAATATAGAACTGAAGTAATCATGCCCACCTTGTAATGACTGCGGCTTATGTCCACACAAAGTCCTACTGCTGCTGCCCATCATCTCTTGGTTTCTGGATTGCATACTGACAGAGAGGTTGGACTGAGAGTTGTGAGCATTAGTTATTTTCGTCGTCTTGCTGGTATGACTGCGCTTCTCTTTTCTGGTTAGCTGTTGGTTGGAGCCGATCCTGTCCAGTATCCCTTTGGCATTTGCCCTGAGAATCACTTCATGGGGTGCCCCTTCGACCACTGGCTCTGGCTGTTGAGATGGGAACAAGGAATATCTTTTATAGTGAATGTACTGGTGAATTAAACATATCTTAACACCGAGGCAAGCAGCTGTTCCTCCAGGTACCTGATGATCTCACTAACAGACAGACCACCTGGACACTTGTACATTTACAGACAAATCTAGCATTAAAGACAGAAATGTGTGGTGACACAATGGTTCATCTGCTCTAAGAAGTACCTTAATCAGACCACTGCATTGTTCAAGCACTTAAAAAACATACATGCAACATTTAATGGACGCATGACACTGTATGTAATACTGGTAATGTACAGGAAGGGAAAGAAGAGGAGAGAGCTGCTGGCTTCATCACAAATTCACATTGTTTAAGCACTAAACAAAATCATAGAATCAACATTTAATGGATACACTAAAAAATACATTTGTCTTCCATAACAAACGCAGAATTAATGGTCTAGCTGCTGTGCACAGATGTTTTAGTGGAGGAGAGGAGAGGAGAGGAGAGGAGAGGAGAGGAGAGGAGAGGAGAGGAGAGGAGAGGAGAGGAGAGGACTTCTTAGGAGAGGAGCCACCATGTCCTTGCTGTTGGCTGCAGGGTCACCTGCTGTCTCAGCACCAGCCCACACAGCAGCCTCCTGCTCTCCTCAACGCCTGAATAATTCACAAGCACAGCGTACACTACGGGGACTGGAAGCCTGTGTGGGTTTATGTGTGTACATTGTTTTAAAGTGCTTGTTTGTACTTTAATGCAAATGCACATGCATTTGTCAAAGCTGTCTGTAATTCTATATACACAGGTATGTCTGCATATACTGTTAAGTGTGCATTCTGCACATAGGCTGTTCTGATGTATGTTGACACACTCTGGGCACACAGGTAAACATGCATCAGACGCACTACTGTAATGCAGTCTTTGGTGGACGCCCTGAACTTCATTGATGCTAACTCATACAGACAGGGGGCGCTGAATTATTCAACAGACACTCCCTCGCCTCCCTTTCTTCCCCCTCACCCCTGTAAATCTCACTTCCTCTCCATCTCCACTAACCAACTATGCCATACTCTGTAAATCTCTTTATTTCCTTCAACTCTCTCACAAAACTTAGCGGCCACTGCGTCCAATGGAGCTCAAACAATATTTACATTCAGAATCATTACATCCAATATATTTTGCCAACTACATGCAAATTTATGAAAGTCATCCCAAAAGGCTGATCCAGATTTGTCCTTCAGAGGTTGGGGTCTGTCCACCTGTGATGTGCTCTGTGTTCTCTGGACATAAGGCCAGAAGTACATCACTCGACTGTCTTTATTGTTCCCAGCTGTTTCTGTACGGGGGGCTCATAAAGACATTTACTATGACGGCCGATGTAAGCCAGACAGCATTCAAACACTTATATAATTGCTGTTTTTACGGCGCTTTTCAGAGTGCCACAATAACTTTTGATTAGCTGAGTTTATTAGAGGAAGGGAGAAAAAAAATGTGTTTGAAGCACCATTACAGCAGTTTGATTATCTTTTCATTCCTATCTGTGGAGGTATAAAACATGATGGACGGCCAGAGAGGAACAGACGCTCTGGTGCGAGAGAGCTCCGTCACACCCGGTGGGGCTACGACGGCTTAATAACCCCGCAATCATAAGCATAAGCGTAAGCGTAAGAGCAGATTTCATAATGTGAAGGTTGTGGATTACGAGGATGTGGGGGAGCGCGGTCACACAGATTTGATGAGGGTTGCTGATGTACATTTACCAACCAGGCATATCCACTGCAATACACTGCACTTATAGCCTGTTAGAGCTCCTCCTGTTTCACTCAACAACTACCAACAAAAGTAATAGAGACGGAGAGAGGGTCGGTGATAGTAGGGACTTTAGGAAAAAAAGCAATAAATGTCTGTGACTAGAAAACACGATCGAGTCAGAGAGAGACTGCATCCCAATTATTAATGTTCACAAAGGACAGTTTATCAGGAAAGTCCTTTCAGACACAGACAGTGTTGAAATTGCTACAGTAAAACTTTCAAAAACCTTCATGGACATATTCAAACAGAAGACAGTCCAACTCTGTGCTGTAACTGCTCAACCTCTTTTGCTCATCTTATTATTTCATCTCATCTCGACTTACCTGACTTTCTTTTCCCATTTCAGCATCCATTCACACTCATCCCACCACCTTTCTCCACCTACATCTCACATTTTCTTTCTGATCAGCACTCTGCACCTGTGACCCAACATTCTCATTTCATCTAGCTGCCTGACCTCTTTCCTCCTCCAGTTTTTTTTTGTCTCAAGGGTTTGTCCAAGCACCTGTCACAGCCTGTGATGTTCATTTTCACCTGATCTCATCTTTAGTAGCCTGGTTCTCAGCTCGCCTCACCCTTACTGCCCAAACAAAAAGACATTCAAAGGGCTCCACTTACAAGACAAGCATTCTGCAGTTTCCCAGTGGATGAATTGTTTTTGACAGATAGCAGGCGGCGCAGCTTCATCATAATTCCCACGCTTGTCTTAAAGCTCACCAATCAAACTTCTATCACCCTGTGTCTGTGGTGTCTGCATCTGTGTGTAACATAAGAGAGCAAACTGGCCTTTCAGGATGCAGAGGAAAGCAGGTGAAGGACATAAAGGATGAGACAGAGTTTAACTTTGGTGAACACTGCATATGCATGTGTGTAAGAAATTAGGCTCAAAGATTATCTTTTCTCTGAACTTTAAATAATTGTTCACTCACACATATAACATTCAGCCAAACACTTTGGTATCACCACTGGCAAAGTCCATTGTCAGGTCAAGGGCTAATATTGGATCTTTCCTGTCACAAAAAACCTGACAGCATGCCAGAGCCGGATGCTAAAAGGGTTTCAATTTGTCCCTGCTTTTCTCCTCGGCTTCACCGTCTGAAAGCAGAAGCAGGAGTGGAATGCACTTTGAAAAAGATCCGGACTTTGAATTTTACGAGTAAAGGCTTACCAATCCCACCTTCATAACATTAGAGGCCGCATTCATTACAGCCTTCTACAAAGAGTTGCTTCTAGTGGTGACGTCCTGTAAAAATTCTTCTTTTCTTCTAATATTTTTTCCTTAAAATTAAGACCAGGCCCTAGTAAAAGATAAAGCATCTTAGAGCTTAAGGGTGCACTCACTGGCCAAGTTGCTCTGTATCGTGCCAAAACACGATTGACCCTCCTCCTCAGTCCTCCACTGGAAATCACTCACATAGAACTGGCTGAAACTGGGCCTGAGCACAGTTACCTCTAGTACATATGTCATCATGTCATAGCGCGGTCACATCACAGTGGAGAACAACAGAAAGAACATGACTTTGTAACTGTACCGACTTCTTTGTGTCCTATTTTGTGTTGGCTTTGGTCATAGATGGCCCTCTCACATTCCTGGGTTTCTTGATTATGCAAGGCAGTGTAATACACATGATCATAATTCATGTCCACAATGCATACCTGTGCTGTGCTCATGCATGAGCAATCCTACAGTGCCGAAGCATCCATTTTTCCAACCGTGCCAGGGCCAAAAAAGTGCACAATTCTAAACTTCATATCATGTCAAATGGATTAAATAGATCTTCTGAAATGACCCGCATGGTAAAGACATGTAAGCAAACAACTATAATCATGTCAATAGGCCATGTAAGTAGGCCTGTGTTTTTAAACAGTTCTAGGCTGGGTATGTTTCACAGGTTATTCAACAGAGATATTCATTACATTAAATACTATTCATTATAACATCATGTCTTAAGAGAGATTAAATTCTACAATTAGGCATGTTGATTTTACTGTCCTTTTCATGCTCATTATTACCAAGACTGCACTGCTATTTCTTTTTTGATCAACCCATCACTGCTTTTAAACAAATGTCTCACATTGGCAACAGATGAAAGTTTCTGTCCTTTCCTTACTCAGAGTCAGACATCTCCCAAATCACGCTTAAGCTGGGACTCATAGTAAGGCGAAGTTAGAGCTCTCTGAGAGAATTCTCAGAATGTTTATGAATACCACATAAAACGAATAAACTACTAAACAACTAAAAAATAAGATGGGATTCAACACTGAGCCATGGTGGTTTCCTGTGGTTGCTACTATTATTGATAAAATACTGCCATAAATAATATATTGAATATTGAAATTGTAGATATCATCCTTTCTACAAGGTTTCAATTTAAGATATTCTTACCTCTCTGTTGATAACAGCCAGAAAGCAGCCATTGCTGTCTTCAGAGGGCTCCAAAACAAAGAAGTGCTCCGTTTCTGCCAGGCTCTCAGCATGGTCAGGAATGTTGAACGGGGATGGACTAAGCCTGGATGAAACACACATTTACACAAACAGAACGATGCCCTATAAAAAAACGCATAAAGCTGCTAAACGTACAACTTTAAATATTAATTAATACATTAAATAACTAAGTAAGGCACATAAAAACATCAGTTATTATGGCAAAGCCATATGCGAACCACACGAGTGATATCATGTATGTGTTTTATTTAGCATGGTCTTAGGCATGGCCAGCACACCAAGCCAGCTCACTGCAGTCAGGAGTCAGCAGGAATGGTTCATTTCAAGTCTTTAGTTCTTTGAACACACACACACACACACACACACACACACACACATACACACACAAAACACAAAAATAAAATGCAAAGTGTCTGAAAATCTTTTTTTTTCCCTTTTTCACAGCATTTAGAGACATAAACTGGCACCTTTGATTACATTTTCAAACTTGTTCAGTTCTTGGTGCCTGAGGTGTGCTGAGACTTTGACAGAAACCTGTCTGAAGGGAGATAGACAAACAACCCGGCAGGCTGATAGACAGCAAGGCAAACAGACAAAGAGAGACAATGACAGAGACAGATGCAAAGAGTGCTTTAAGAGACCGATGCTGACCTCAGGCTGAAGTTCGCTCGTTTTGGTTCCCCCTCCTGCTCTGAGCATGTCTTGGCTCGCTCCAGAGCTCTGCTCACCACCTCCTGATTCTCCTCCGGGTATGATGAACAGGTAGAATACACCACTGCCAAAACCTTAGGGACTGTCGAAAATAGGTGTGCATTAGATCAACATACTGTACTGTATACATACTGCAGGAATCAGTTATTTTCAGTATAATTCTTTCCATAAGTAAAACAAATCCAGAGCGTAAGACTATTTCGGTCATGGGTTTCTGTAATAACACATCTGAAATCAAAAATCACAGCAGATGGAGGGCCCTTGGACAAAATCAAATCAATGGGGAAAAAGTCTGAGAACCACTGATGTAGAGAACACTTAACCTCAGTGTGTCGCAGCTACAGTATATATATAAATATATCCAAAATGAATCCACACCCCCAAACAAGCTCATTTCATGTTAAATCAAAGCAGTGCAGCACACACCAACAGACACATTAAGTTCCAAAGTTTCTTCCTCTCATTTTATGACAATTAAATATGTTTATTCAGACTGAGCAGTCCTCCTCATCAAGCGCACCCTTTGAAGAAATGCGCTCTCGAATATTAATTTCTCTGCACTGTTTACGTACGTACATGGCTTATCTTATTCAACTGCTGCTGGCTTGTAGATTTGTGATTGGCTGTTTGATTTCCTTCATTTGTGCTTTGATTTCCTTCTTGCTCTCTAATTATAGCCCGACAGAAACAATTAACACTTGGCTGATAACAAATAAAACCTGCTCCGATGTGACAGATCGGCTCTAAACAAATGTGTAATGTTGCCTCTTAGGAAGAGGAATCAAGAAGACGAGAGGACTGAGACATGAGATGTCCTGTTCTACAACACCTCACAGCTGGGACACTATGGAGGAGTGTTTACATATGTTTGTGTGAGTTCTTGTCTGTGGGCGTGTCTATGTAGAGGCACTGAAATGAGACCATTGACTCAACCGAGTCACGGCACTCAATACACACCCACCATTAATTACCAGTCCTATTAGAAAGTATCTACACTGGCAAAAACCTAGACGAGGGTGGATCAATGGCTGTTTGATTAGAGGAGCTGGTTTTCATTGCCTCCACCTGCAAAGACTCCACCTACTCATTAACCATGACCTAGACATACACAGAGAGAGGAGTGCTAAATATTGCAAGACAGACTGTGACTATGTAACTAAGCTCATAGTGTCAAATAATAATAGATCTGTGACATTTGTATAGAACACAGTAGGTCCATCCGATGTTCAGTTCTACAGATAAATGCAAGACAAAGCAGAATCACTAATCACTTGTTTAAAATATGCATTTCAGCCAGCAGACTGTGGCTGAACTGCACAGAGCAACATTAGCATTCCTAATTAAGACTCAGACAATCTCCCAGGGATACCACAAGGCTTCAGTCTAATGGCATACCAGATTAGATAATTAGGAAGTATAAGCTTTAATGTGCCATAGAGGTGAGAGAGGCTATACGCTCCAAACTGAGCTCATACAGCGCATGTGTCTGAGCATGTGCATGTGAATGAGAGTAGGTGGTTTGACACTCACATTTCAAGGCGTGATCAATATCCTTTCTCTGCTGGGCTACCAGAGCTTCCAGTTTGCTCTGGGCTATGGCACCCTGGGATAAGTCCTGCAGCAGGTCTGTGTCTGAGAAAACCAAGAAGTGAAGAGCAGAATCTCTGTTTTATCAACTGCTGTGTTTGAGAGTGTGAGTATGGGTTACATACATTTCACCTCCAAAACTATTGGAACAGCAAGGCTAATTTCTTCAGTTTTGCTGTACTCTGGAAACATTTGGGTTGAGATCACAAGATTAATATGAGACAAGATATCAGCATTTTGGCATTCATTTCCAGGTATTTACATCCTGATCATTAACACAACTCAGAAGATAGGATAATTTGTAATAGAACCCCAATTTTTTAGGTGAGCAAAAGTATAGGAACAGATACATTAAAATTAGTTACAGTGAATAACACTTCATATTTAGTCGCAAATCCTTTGCTGGCAATAACTGCATCGAGCTTGCGACCTGCTGACATCACCTATGTCCTTTGTCTACCAGTTCGACGTCTCTTTCTGAGTATACGAGTGGCTTCTTTCTTCTTCAGGACATTCCAAAATGTTGTCCTGGCTATGATCAATGTTTGTGCAATGGCTCCGATTGAATTTCCATCTTCAGCTCCAAAATTGCTTGCTTTTCTTCCATAGACAGCTCTCTCGCCTTCATGGTTGTATACCTTTTTAACTAGAAATGCAGTCTGCATAGGCAAAACCCAAAGCTGAAACTGAGTAGAACAATTTTGCTCAAAATGGGTCTTCTAAGTTTTTCTTCTAAGTTTTTTAACAGATCTAGATGTTAATACCTTGAAATGGAAATCGATATACTGATTTCTTGTCTCACATTCATGTTTTGATGTCCAAGCCAAATGGTTTCAGTCTACAGCAAAAATAAAAGAATTGGCCTCAATGTTCGAGCAGTTTTGTAGGGGACTGTATTAGGGGACTCTAATATAAACTACATTCACATAAGGGTTAGAATGTGCAGCCTATGAAAGGATTGTGGGAGTATCATCAATAATTATAAGGACTGGACCCAGATATTCGTTTAGGCTATTCATTCATTGTCATTAGGATTCAGATATTAATTTTTTCCCTACCAAACATCGATCAGTCATAAATACAGGTGAATTGCAAAGTAGCCATTATTATATCACAAAAAACATATTACAGATGGCAAAAAGGTTTCTAATAGGCCTACATTCATGTATTTGTAGCACTATATCAAAATGCCACATATTGATTTTCTTTTTATAAGGCTGCGCTCTCTTTCACTCTCTCTCTCACAAACACATGGCATAGTGTTTCCAACACACACACTTTACTTGGGCAGGCCGCCCAGGTATATAAATGGCTGCAAAAGTATATTTGGCAATACGTTACAGCATTTCTTATTAAGTCTGAGAGAACAACGCCATCTGTGATTGATCCATGTGCCCTCGTTCTATCCTTCTGTTACCTTAACACTTAATTCTACAGAGAAACAGAGAGGGAGAAATCTTCCCCGGTATGAGCCCAGGTATTGAACCTCTCCTGTACATGTGTATCTGCTTTAAATATGGTCTCCTTGCTTACTTATAACTGTTATCGATATCAGAATCAGAATACTGATTCTGATCAATATCAATATCAGCCCCGAAAAAAACATATTGCTTTATCCCTAGTAGGTACTGCTGTTCTGTATCAGTGTACAGACCACAGGGTGTCAAGTAGACTAGATCAAAACATGTATTTCCTAAATCCACACATGGTTCTGCTTTGGCACGTAGATCTGTTTGTACCTCCTTTCTCCTGCAGTATGTATTCAACCAGGTTGCTGACTGCAGACACAGAACACTTGGGGGTCAACAGGATGACTCGCACCCTCTGAAGTCGCTTGTCACTCAAATCCAAAGACTGGAAGTCTTCTTGTATTGGCTTCACATCTGAGCAGAATGCATATAGAGTTAAGGGATGACCACAAATATATATATATCACTGCTTCAAGTCTGTTCACAAATTCCCCCTTCGTTGTAGACAAACACCTTGCCTAAGGGTGTCTTTTGCATTTCGAAAAATGCAATCTTTGTCACATGCGCTTAATTGTTTACCTAATGACTTACTGAGAAGGCAGCCAATCTCAGCATCCCTTTTTTCCTTTCATTCACATAAAAGACACAGAGGGTATAAAAAAACAATACCAAGACAGCTGTTTTCTCTGCTTCCATCTCTTTCTGCCTCTGTTTTCTTTTTTGCTCTTATACAATGTCTCAAACAGATAATACATTAATCAACACATCCATTTTATGCCTACTCTTGCAACCCATGGCAGTGACAACCCGCTGTAGCTCTGCCCTCTGAGCATTTGTCCGATCGCCGACACAAACGTAGACTGTGGGCTGGCCCTTGCCATTGGCTTCAAGTTTCTTTGCAATTAGGGAGGCAGTGTGGGAGACAGTCAGGCCAGAGAAGCAGCCCACCATAAGAACATCTCCTTCTTCTGGCAGCAAGGAAGACACTGCGTTTGGACCCAGGCTGCATGATTTGTCCTGCAGACACATTGAGAAAAAAAGCATTAGTTTGAAACAGAGACCAAAAGACTTTAACTTCAGACTTTTTTCAGGTTTCTGCACAATAGACACACTCTGCAAGCTGATGAGACACAAATGCGGTTAAGTCAAAGTTGGAGAAAAAAATGAGCGGAACACAGAACTGACGATAGAATAAATGAAAGAGGAGAGGGAGTCGGGAGCAGCTGTTGCAAAGCAGGTTCTGAGGGCTGGAGAAGGAGATGGGGGAAGAGGAAAATGGAGAAGGAACTAGAGTAACAGTGCAGTCAGATAACAACAGAAATGTCCTTGAACCAATGGGGTCCCCTCTGAAAATAGTGCCAAATGGACCGCTGGAACCACTGGGCTGACTTGAGTTTCTGTACTTAGTATCCAGATCACAGGTTGGGTCCGGAAAGACAACCCAAGGAGGAGAAGAACAAGGACATTTGAAAAGATATAAGAAACAGACGAGTGTGATGGAGAGAGAGGGAGGTGATTAATTAGGCAGTGGTGTTGAATATTTGATTGATTTTTGGCTGCAAAATCTGATTTAATTGTGTTGTGGTGCTGTGTTCTGCTTACAGTTTGCACGGCAGCTTGACTTTAATGGAGTAGAAATTAAATGATTAAACCACTCTCCCCCGCCCAGCCCGGAGAATTCTTTATGGCTCGGAGTGAAGTATGAGAGGAAGTGATGTGAAATATTTGTATCTGGGAAAACTAATCTTAGTTGGTATAAGGGATCTCAGTCTTATAATCAATTTGAGCAAATCCATTACCAAAGTGATGTGATAAATATCCAGGAAGATTGAAAGGGCTGAACTGATTTCCACAGCCATAAGAAAGTGTGCGAGGGGAAGACTGCTCTTGTCAGAAACCTTTGCCCACTCTGTGTGCAGCTTGTACCTGTATGATGAGTTTGTGGTCACTAAGCAGCTTGGTGGAGCACAGCTGAGCCTTCAGCTGAGCAGGGAGAACCAGTACATCCCCACAGTGGGGATCGAGGCAGAAAGTCTGGCCGTCCAGCTGCCCAATCGATTTTACCTCAGAGAAGCCAGCACTCCTCAGCTCACGTTGGACCTCATCAAGGCTAGAAACAAAGCAGAGGAGGAGGGAGGAGAGCAGATAAGAGGAGGCCCAAGAGAAAGGTTGAGGGAAGGATGGAAGAAGGTGAGAGGTTGAAGGAAAGAGGACTATCATCATAGATGATCATAGAGTGTAGAATTGCTATGTGGCCTTTTACAAGACTTTAATAATAGTAAAATGTGTTGTAAAAGCCACTGAGGTTTACACACACACACACGCGCGTGCGCGCGCACACACACGCACACACACACACACAACTAGTCCCAACAGGTGACCTTTACAGTCCCAGAGCTTGCTGGGGGTTGTTCCTGATTGAATCTGTCCACAGCAGCAGGATTTACACCTAACTGAATCAGCCTGTCGAGGCGCTTGCAGGATCACACATTAGCACACACACACGCACACACACACAACAACACATAGACACATGCACATACACACACACGGTTGTTTAATTGGATGTCAGCTGGGCACCTGGCCCATAAAACATTGGGCAGCACCCCAAGTTAAAGGTCTATGTGCAGAGGCTTGCACACACTCCATACACTGTATGCTTACAGTGCATTCCTGAGGTTATATACAGGTAAGCATGGACAGGTGTACATTATCTGCTTGCGAGTGGGTGAGTGAGTGGTGCCTGTGCGTGTGTGCTCAGCCGACCTGCTCTTCAGTGTGTTGACCCATGCGTACAGTGGCAGGCAGCTTGATCTCTCCTGCTTCATCTTCACACTCTCCGGCAGGATACACTCAATGGACAAGAGGTCATGTTTGATCCTGCAGCGGGCCAGAGAGGCTGCCAGCTTGGTTTTAAACCTATGTATAACAAATACGAGAGACAGAGATTTTCTTTCTCACTTTGAATTTTCCTTTAATAATTCCACTCCAAGCTTGAGATCCTTTTTTTGCAGTTCTTTTTCTTTCATTACCTGAGCAGGATGTCGTCCACATCTCTAACTTTCTGTATGAGCTCTTCCTCACCCTGGCGTTTCCGTGGGAGGAACTTTCTGTCCTGGAAGTCATAGAGCATGACAGCAACAAGGCTCATCTGATCATCTGTCTAGAGCACGAAAACAAAAAGGACAGCTGATTGGTGGCTTCTGTTTTGACAAGAGAGCAATGAAATGAACAAACATGGATAGAGACTATGTACCTAATAGACACATTTTTGACTGGAATATAACTTTTATTTGTGAACAACACCTCGAATGTTGGCTGCATGTAGAACATATCTGGAAGAGGCTTGCTACAGTAGTTGGTGTTAAATTACTTGTCCATTGGCCCCACGTCGTTTCACTTTTTTTTTATCAATTCATAATCAGTCGATGGATGCTAAAATTATAAACAGGAGTTACATTTCGTTTAACAGGTAACAAGAATAGGGGGAGTTGACCATTGTGTTGGTTGGAGTATTGTGAAAGCATTGTAAAGTGAAAAGCTAAAACACCTGTTCATCAATATTTCTGATTAAACCCCAATGCTTACAGGAAACCTGGTAACATTAACAAGCGAGAGGTAGTTAGTTACCTCACTGACAAGATGGAGATGTGCATGTTAACACAATCTGGACAACACAACCTCAAACTTGCACATAGTGTACTTGTGATTGAATGAGTGAATAAAGGGTATAGTGCAGCAGAACAATTTATCGGTATTGATTCTTAAATGATCTAGTTTGCAGAGACTGACACACACACAGATGCTCAAGGATGTCCTGGCATGACCCTCCAACCACCACTTAATTAAACAGAGATGCAAGAGTTATGTCTCTACCTCTCCTCCCCCACAATTATCTACATTCCTTCAGCTCTCTTGCCTCTCTCCACTTTTCCCTTTCCCATCTCTCTCTCTCTCTCTCTCTCTCTCTCTCTCTCTCCCTCCACCTTTCTGTCCCCAAGGATGGGAGGGCACCAGCCGCATTAGAAGCAGATGGTGTTCCACAGCAGCGGCAGCTTGCAACATCCTTACTACTGGGCTAATGGGCCGAGACGCAAGAATGCTACAAGGGTTTATGCCGCAGCTCAGGAATTAGCCAGCACTTATTATTCATTCCAGAGGCTTCTAATTTCACTTTTTGAAAGGTCGGTTTCAGAGGCAGGTGGCACTCCACTTCTCCTTTCTCTAGTCTCTCAAGTTCCACTTGCCCTTTATCAAGGTTAAACCCTTGGGTGTGGGAAAATTCCCAGTCATTAAGTTGCCTGGCAGCAGTGTCCCATGGTGGGAAACTCACCTACAGTAAACATGCCTATGACATAAGAAACATTATCATTGTACTTGGACAAATATTTGATTTTATTATGCGACTATAAAGCAGGATCTTCTAAATGCAAGATGATACACTTGGCCAACGTTAAAATTCAATGAAGTATTTTGAGACTGTGAGGCATAAAGGGGTGCCATGTTAAACTACTTGGTGATTTTTAACATGAAACTGAGGAAACTACTATGTGAACTACTTTCACGAAGAATCAATTTATTATAATTATAGTTTCCTATTGCTCATTTATGTGGGGCTTGGGCTTATTTCACATTGAATACGCCGGTGTACCTAATGTGCTTGCCTCACAATTACATTGTCACATTGCTATTTCCATCCACCACAGGATTTAGGCTTCATTTTCTCCATCCACTGTGATCAAACGCGCCTCAGGCTCTTTCAGCATGAAAGCCTATCTATATCTTCATTTTTCATTCTCATTTTTTTTCCTCCAAACACCCGCATGTACCACCCTTCCTCCAGCCTGCCTATTCCCTCTCACCCTCTACCTCTTTCTCCTCTCTCTATCAAGGTTGAACTTTATAGATGCCAGCAGTGTAAAAGGAGGTGAGAGTGAGTTCTAAAGACTGTCTCATTGTGTCTAGGCTTTATTGTCTCACTAGAGGGATGCAGAGTAACGACCTGCCACAGACACACAGGGAGAGCCATTCATTTCACCCAGGGCCATATTTCACAAGGCTACAATGTGAGCTTACTGTATGTTTGTGTGTGTCTGTGTGGGAAGTGCTTCGTGAACATGCATTCATGTGAATTAATGGGTGTTTATGTTTGCACCTAAACTGAAGTAGACTGGTGGTTGTCTACAATCTGTACACGGCATGACAGCTCCGTTTACACATTCACCACCTCCTGTTTTCATTACTCTCCTTCTCTACCAGCTACATGCACAGAGACTAGCTGTGCACCATCCAAGCTGTTAGCAGCTCGCCTCTTCCCACAGCCGCTTTTATTTGTATCGTTAAAAGTAGGGCAAAAGTACATGCCAATATCCTCCAGAGGATACCTCTTCATTTAAGTAGCAGAGCGTTCTTTCACTGCCTAACAGCCGCAGGTTCACGGCTGTGCTCGGAATCTTTCTTTCTACGACTACGCAGCCTCAATGTCACTAATAACATTCAGCACACCAGTTGAAGGATATATGCAGGGTAGAGACACAGCAGACAACACTCAGACGCCACATCCGAAGACACTGCCCCTGGGTTGTTACAGCATTTTGATTTCATTACTAATTAATGAGGGGTTTTGTTTGAGAAAAGCTATAAAGGAAAAGACACATTCCGCCACATAGTACCTTTTAAATGTGTTAGTCCAAAGGGAGCAATTGCCATTGATTAGGGCAGGGAATACAAAAGACACAAGGTGCTTTCTGAGTTGATGAAAGGAGTATATCAGTTTTATACATCAATATTGCTGTACCTGAGGTCTAGAGACCCAAATCAAAGACAATGACGCAGAGTATGAACGGCAAGACACGAATATAATATTGACAAAGTTTACATTAACTGGATACTTTCTGTAATTGACAGAATTTTCTTCAACAAAGATGGAAAATCTGAAGACTGTCATTTTGACAGATTATAACACTGAAGGTGATCTACTGATAATCACATGTAGACCACCTGTAGTAGAACACCTGCTATCCAATGCTGACAGCACATTGAAGAGATACAAACTGGAGGCCTTGAAGAGGGTCTGTGACAAAGAAGGCTGTAGCTGCACTTGGTGCAGAGAAGGAGCATATGCTGCAGGGATTCCTCTCAGTGAAGCAAGCACTTACAAAATGTTGACAGCCCTAAGAAGTCATCTGTGCCGGGGCAAAAACACAATTCTCTCTTATTCTCTCAAATGAGAATCACCTTTGCAGCCATTTTCATTGATGTGTTTCCTTATTCTGTAAAACGGCATCACTCATATTTGCCTTTTTAGACACACTGGCTGCAATGTTTGTTGCCGTCTCTGTTTATTTTTATTTTTTTCAATTAATTGCTATTCTACAGGCCCTGTCTCATTATCATTAAAAACAGTACAGTTTAAATTACTGGTACTGTGGCAGAATTTTTACGACCTGGCAACAAGAAAGTCTAGCACATTGTGTGATTGGAGAGCGCACAGTGAAACACATTCAAAGGATTTTGCGCAAAAAGAGTTTAAGAAAACAGCGTGAGGTAAACAAAGCTATAAACAAAAGGAACGGCATGGTAAACTTCAGTCTAGCTATTCTCAGAATCAAAAGGACTTTGATTTTCAGCAGCAAATTGAACGTAACAGATGTCACTCTCTGACACATAATAACATGTTTACTTCCCCTAACAAATACTGCACTTGTAGAATTCACGTACCGTAGACTGACTGAGGTAAAAGCAGCTGTCAATCATGATGTCCTCCAGCAGTTCTTGATCTGTGCAGCAACAAAGTAAAAAGGAGGTTAGTTAGAAGGATGGAAACGAGTGATGTGGATTTCCATTACTAAGTTTGCTTCTGAGTAATAATGATGCATATTAGTGCCATCTTTTATATCAGTGTCTAATTATCCCTAGAAACCAATCTCGACTCTTTCATTTGGAGCATGAGACAGAGCCAAAAGAAATTACTCCTATCTATTAACCAGAAAAATATATGCAATGGAGGACAAACCCATATCTAATGATGAGAACATGTCTAGGATAAAAAGCGAAGAGAGATAAAAAGAGCAAGAGAGGCTCCTAGAGGGCACCCCAAATGATTGTGTTTTAATTTGGAAAGATAATTCAATTAGATGGGGGGTTAATTTCCCGTGATTAAACGCTAAATTTGGTACTTAATTAGAGTTAATCTGATCCTGCAGTTGCCCAATTTCTTTCACTCATTGTGTTTGCGGTGAGGGTGTGCATGTAATCAAACAACTAATGACATTAATGACATCTAAAGTAATAACATCTACAATGGATTTTGCCATAACAGACACGCATGTTTTTCATTCCACCCTAAAGCGCATTTGTATGAATCTTGTTATCTTTGTTTCATTCAGTATCGCTCACTTGTAAATAATGTTGTGGCAGCTTGATGGGCAAAAATGATAGTCTTTATTCAGATTTCTTATTGTATATTACATTATATTATACATTTACAGAAAAATAAATCTGATCTGAGTTTTCCTTCTCTTTCTAGGCTCTACTAGTCTGAAACTTTTTACTTCTGGGCACTAGTCTAAAAAAAGGAACTCTGAACCCTGAAGTGGTGAGAGCTTCCTATCAGATATCGATGTATAGTTTATAGACTTAGTTCATCTCTCCATCCTGGCTGTCATATCATGAAGGCATCAACTGTCTCTCTGTCCAACAGGATGATTTCTCTCTGAAATATACATAAAAACAAAAAAACAGACCTATCCCTTCCATCCCATCTATGAACAGCGGGCTCTCCTTTTCAGTATGAGGCAGATGAAGATCCAGTTTATCATGTTAGGATTAAAGAACAGCTGCCTCCTAAGCCTCTCCGCAGGTACGATGTTTGCTCATTACACACACTGGAAATGGGAAAAAGAATCATTTCCCTGACGAAGATGTGTTTCTAGCGAGGTGGGAAAAAAGCTTCTTTATGTTACAGCAGAGGAGTCAATAAAAGGTGGAAATGAGGAGCAGGTGTTGGTCTAAGTGTGAAAATCCGTAGTGTTTATTATAACATTAATATGTGTGTGCAGTGTGTGTCTACCACATGCATGGTTGCTCTCTTGATTAATTCTTATTCTTGAAAGAGACTCCTCTTAAGCTGCAAATAGCAGGTAATCTCAGGACAGAGCACATCCATTGTGACACCATGGAAACCACGGACACTGCTGTTAACTTATCACAACATCTCAAATCACGCCAAACTGTATTCTGAGTCTCAGCCAAATGCACACTGGGTAGACAGCATGTAGTGCGGGACAAACATCTGTATGCAGTTACACAAACACTAAATGTTTGCACGTATAGCTTATCTTTAATTGAGGAAACAAACGCCTATCATCAGGAGTGGTCTAATTTATAGTAGACACAGGTCAATGGGCTTTATAATAGTGGCTATTACTGCAGAAGGCCTTAAAGATAAGCCCTGAAGAGATAACCACTCAGTGCTCACAGTGCAGCACAGACTCCAGAGGGAGCCATGATGTTTTGGTCTGCAGAGGTCATAGTCTTCCACATGCCATAAATCACATCGAAAATTCAGCTATAAATCACTTACAGTCGACAATCTCTACACAGCTGACACATTGCCTGGGTTTTACTTTTGGGACAAGACAGAATTTCTCAAATCAAAACCTCCTGACTCTCAAAGCTGACATGAAAAAAATGGCCTGAGATCAGTCTAATGAGAAATGATTCCTACACCAGCAGGAGGAGGCCCTAGTCATCTCAGGACTTGTGTTGAGGTTGTGTGCTTTGTGGCGTCCACCCAGGTATTACACAATGAGCAGTGACTGATGGTGACTGTAGTCAAACAGATCCTCAGTGAAAGAGCCAGACCTGAATACAGGCTCCTTGTCTCTTTAGCCAGGTCTTTGTCTCTCAATGTTCCACATCAGTGCACCAGGTTGCACATTAATCCAACAGAGGGCCAGCCAAAAAAAGGTCAGAGCCATAAATTAAGCAATCACGTTGGGATTAAATGGCAAATCTATTTTACAGTACGTAAAATACTGACCACAAATACAGTTTAATATTTGCTGAGGCATAGTTGTGGCTGCTCTGATCATAGTCAAGGACAAAAAAGGCAGTCTGTCTCTCTCATGCCCTATATCCAGCCCAACACAAAGTGGTCCAAAGAACCTCTCTAGTTGCACTCAGAGAATATAGCAGCCACAGTCATTTGACAAGGGCGTCTGGCAGCACAGTCCGACAGTATGGACAATGAGGCAGAAATACTCAGAGGAGTAGCCAGAGGAAAGAAAGAGGGAAGCAGGAGGGGAGGAGGAGGACAGTGGGGGAGGGGGCTCTCATGGCCAGTGACAAGGTCAACTTACATTTTAACAAAAAGTGATTTTACATAGTTTAACAATCTCCAGTGATCTCAAGCAGTGAGAAAAGAATGTATGAGTCAACAACACCAAATGAGACCTTGACAACATAAAATGCCTCTAGGTCAGTGATCAAGCATGTGAAAAAGGCTTTAAAAAGAGACGAGAGAGGTCAAAGAAATCGAAAAAGCCCTGAAGACATTAAAAAAAGGGGGGAGACAGAGAAGGAAAGGCAAAAAGGACAAGACTGTTCCATAAATATTTGTCATTTGGGCAACTTCAGCTTCGTCTTTGTCTAAGAAATGTCAAATGCACACCAGGGTAAACATCATCACCAGCTCTCACTCTCTATATTAGTATTGACTGACAATCACAGCAACAGAGAGTGTCCTCAGCCACCGACACAGAGCTTACTGAGCCACTTTTTTGTATTTTGCAGATAAGAGTTCTAATCACAGGATCAATACCAGAACTCATTGGCATTTTGCTCTGAGTGTTTTTTTGCTGCTGAAGCATTTCTTCTTTGGGTTAACAAGTGACCTCAGCTCAATTTTGGATCAGTCATTCCACGGCAGCGCACAAATAATGTGTCCTGTGTATGTGTGTATATGTGTGTGACTGCCAGCATGGGTGTGTGTCGCATAGAAATCAATTTTTGTACCAAGAGTCAGGCTGTTCGCAGGATGAGGAAGAGGAGAGATTAACATTGGCTTCCTGGTTGTGTCATTTCATCTGCACCCAATTTCACCACATGGTCAGTGTAACTTGTGACCAAAATACGTATGCGATAGAGGCAAGTCAACAATCATGTCTCTACACTGGGAGTGAAGTTTCAATCAAAGCTAAGCTGCTCCTCTTGCGTATAGTGACAATGACATACTGTCAATTTGCGCAAACGTGCATCAACTGCAGCAACGGAAATTGATTTGATCCATATCAAAAAACATTTAATTAAAGATCAGGAAGAATGTAACCAGCGCGGGTATCTGCCTTTAATCCTGTAAGCTACTTGATGATGGCTTTTGTAACTCCTCCTTTCAGGAGCTATCTCTGTTATAGTATCCTCACCAGCTGAAATTCTACAAATTAACTAATCCTAGAAATGTCGGACGTGGGGGTAGGAACAGAAGAGCTGTACTAACATATCACTGATAAGACAGGAAATTGTTGCCTTTGAGATGGGCTCTGAACAAAAAAAGGGAATTCAATTTAACAAAAAAATGCAGTAGATTTACAATGGTGCAGTCAAGGATGCTGTCAACTACTAAATTAAACAACAATTTTGATTAGATTAATTGATTAGATTATCAGAGAAAAAAGTGAAAAGACAAATAAATGTAAATCATTTCTGGTGTCTTTACTCCTCCATCTAAGTAAACTGAATATCTTTGGGTTGTTGACGAAAAAAGATATGTCAGGACATCGTCTTGGGCTTTGGGAAACACTGGTTTTTCACTTTTTACTGAAATGTTATAGACCAAACCACATTTCAGTTAATCATGAAAATAATCCCCATTTTAATCAACACTGAAATTCAGCCTGAAATTCTATATCAGTGTAATTGTTCTAAGCTCAGCTGGGGCATTTAACCTCTGAACAGAGTTCAAGTTAAAGATTTTGAGCAAATTAATATTTTTATACATGCCTCAAATAATAGCAAATTCCTCAACCATATCTGAGTTTCCTTTTCTCACATAGAGAGAAGAAAAGGAAGCCTGATGGATGAAAACAATGTCCTAGCAATATGATCATTAAGTTCTCTCTTAATATCCTTAGCAATTGAGTCGATTTCAGCTTATAATATAAGTGCTATGACCTACAGCTGTAAAACTAATACAGGTTACTGAAACAAGGTATTAGGGCTTGTGATGATGGATATTTTGAGGTGATCTGCATTAATTGTGTGACATGAAGCCTGAGGCTTATCCACATTCAGTGGATGGATACTCAGAGGGACCAAAATCATTTAAAGCTACAAGGGTGTTCCTGCTACGCTGACCTCTCCTTCCACTGAGAACGCATTAAATCGATTCCAGCCATCTTCCAGCACTGACAGTCGGCTCACCTCCCCTCCCTTATCACCATGGTGATTACACAGCCCTGTGACTTCGGTCACTCAGGCCCCACCCAAGTCCCAGATAACAGATTATGGGCCAAATTGATTTGTAGCATCACACAGAACTCCCCTTGGTGATTCAAGCTTTTTTTCTTGTCTACTTGCCCTTCATCAATCTATCTATATCCAATTCTACCTCAATTAACTTACCCAGGGCTATTTGTTCTCATTTTGTTCGTTTGCCTGGAATCAAATGTTTTACTTGCAATGTAATGTACTTGAAATGAATCAAAATAGGGGCTGCTGAGCAACCTTTGGTGCTGTCCTCACTCTAAAGTCGTATACAGAGTGTGGGTCGATGCAAGTTGTACAGAATAATAAAAGAACACAGTAAGAGGGAAAACCATGACAAAACAAACCTCACCATATTTACACACTCACATTTAAGTGTATTGAATGCCAGCTCATAAGCTGTACGTTGCATCTCCTCATCTTTGACGTCGGGTAACCGGAGCCCCCTCTCTTTGCCGTAATTCACCAACCGGTGGGCAGCAGGCTTCTCCAGGTGGTTATTCTGGAAGATGACTGATGCCAGCAGGTAGACTGTGTCTGGAAAGCCCAGCTGACCTTTGCCAGTGATCTGGAGCTCTGGATAAGGAGTAGGGATGTCACCACCGGCTGTGTCATCCAGAGGAGTCAGGTCCTTGCTGGCTGCAATCTGGGAGCCAGCCTTTTTTGTCTTGCATGTGGAAGACCGACTGTGATGCCCACCAATATTTTTATTTCTCACCATATTCTCAGAGACGCGTTTACTCTTTGATACCTAAAAACACATCATAAAATGCTAACTTTAAGGATTAAAATATGCACAAACCATTCATATACAGTAGGTCTCATATACATCTTCATATAAGTCTTATACGTGAGACTCCAAAACAAAATTTCAGATATTTGACAATATAAATCAAATTGGCTGAATTTAACTCATGTTACAGCCTTACAAATACTCATTTCTAGGGTAGTTGCCGATACCGATATGAGGGATTAGAAATTTCCGATATCAATATATCTGCAGGTATACACATCATTTTCAGCAATGATCCCTCAAATTTGGTTAACAAATACAAACAAATGTTACACCAGTGCACTAAAACAGTTTACCTCACTGGGTAAAGGAAGTGAATACACTTTATGGTCATTGATAATAAGCCATACATATTATAAAACGACATCCAAACATATACATTCCAGGTACCATTTTTTTTAAAAAGAGGACATTTATACACTGTAGTGTAGTTGTTCATATCATCTTCTTAGGTTTGTTTAAATTAAGAGCAGCTTTCCATATTGTAGTATGTATTGACTTATTTAACATTGGGCTAACTTTATCCACTTTAGCCAACATTGTGATGAAGCTTGCTAAATAATAAGCTACTAAAGTGGCTAAAAAGGCTACTGACTGCAAGTGCGCCTTGTTCGTTTTGAAATAAGTGTAGTAACGTCAACTCTCGTAGGTATATTTAATGCTAAGTAAGCTTTCTCGCCCCAGACTTCGGAATGTTAATGTTAACTGACATAACGTTAAGACAGCTAAACTCATGCTAGTTTACCAGACCGCAGCACTGATTTAACCGAGCTGGAGTTGCTGCCTTGCTAGCGGCTTTAAGCTGGAAATTGTCGTGAAATTCAACTTACCTTACAACGAAAGCGTCCTGTTTCCTCTCCCAAACACACAGTACTCGTATCCTGGACTCTTCATATTTACTTCCACGGTATAACTGTGCTGGTCCTTGTGTTAACCTTGACGCGACGCAAACTTTTTACTGCCAGTAAACTCCCCTCGTTATAAATCCTTCTCTGTTGTGAGGAGACGGGCATCTCCACAGATGTTTACTGCATCCTCCTGCTCATGCTCCTTAAATCTCTTTATCGTTCATTTATAAAGAGAGCGAGAGAAAAAAAACAACCTTTAAGCCTTGAGCCATTAGCTGTTCCAGGGGCTGTGTCTCCGCTTAAAAACAAACTTTCTGTCAACACTGCCGAGGTTCTCTGGATTAGCGTGCCTCCGTCACCATGGCAGCCAACGGCATGCTAACTTTCAAGGTCCTGTACTTCACGGATCAGGAGTTAATCTCCTTAACGCTGGCTGTCCTCTGTGTATCTGGTACAGTGTGGGCTTGTTAAAGTTTTTTACACAGCATTATGTCAAGCGAGAGCTATTGGCAACGCTGCTGGACGGTAATAAATAAACCTAAATCAGTTGCAGATGGCTCGCAGCTGTCGTGTGAAAAACTAGGAAGTCCATCAAGGAAGGTTCATCCAGAAGTAGCAGGGGCGAAGCAAGAGCTCAGCAGGGGAGTCTGAGCCCCCCTGCACTTCACCCTCCTCCTCAGAAAACCAGTTATTCCATCAGAGATAATCACATTGAGAGCCGAAGTCATGCCCCCTCCCATTGACCTCATGGGACCTCACTTCCTCAAAAATATGAATAACGTTAGAAGTCAATGTGGAGAGAAAAATACAGTTTTGATCCGCTTCGATTTGTGCCATTAAATCACACATATGATGTCTGTCAATTTAAAAGATCATTTTCCATATAAAGCTGAAGTTTGTCAGGATCAAACTAAAATGTCATCTGGTTTCTGTGTGAAACCTCTCAGTGAACTACATCATCTCGCTCAACACGTGTCACCGACAACAACATGGCTGCCGCCTCTACACAGAACAAAGTGTTAACAAAGGTGGAAATCACAATAAATCTGGCCCAAGGAGGACGTGTGGAAGGAGAGTTAATATACTGATATACAGGACCAGCTCTACGATGTTTATGATACAGGTTTTGGTGACCATTGTACGGGACAACATCACTGACACGACAGTTGGCTGTGTAGTCTTCATAGTGACGTATTCTCACACTCCTTTAGTTTTATGACAAACGGACGTTCTCGAGCCGAAAAATTGTCTTTTAAATTGACAAACATCATATGTGCAATTCCTGGCACAATTCAGTCTGTCTCTCTCCATTACGCTACACATTTTTTTCTCAAATACGGCCCCATGGGGCAAACCAGAAGGGCCGTGACTTCAGCTCTCTATAAGTCACAATATGTCCATGTGTACACATTACATCAGACACGTATATAAACAATTTATACATGGACAGAGCTTAGACTAAAATATTCTTGTTCTGAACATCCTGGTTTGATTGTATCGGCGCTTATGAGAAAGCAGTCTGACTTCTAACTTGTTTTATTACCTCACAAAAAAGATTCCTAATGAGTTTCATGGTCTCACTTTGACAAACAGCTCTCGGTTCAAAATCTGTGTATACTGAGAAGAATTGTGTCCGCTAAAAACAATATGGTCAAAATCACTTCTTATTCTTCCATTTTGTCTCATAATTTAATGATTCAATTTTTATTATGCATCGTTTGTCTACAGATTTGTGTATCTGAATGAAAACTTGTTCTGAATGTAAAGTGAATGGAAATAGAAGCTTTATACACTAGAGATCCTGACAATTAGCCTTCCACAAGGTCAGCCATAGCCACTCTCTTTAGATTGCTTTCCAGGCCCAACAAAGAGTCCAATCTCTTATTTGTAATAATATAGAGAACAATAGACAGGTTACAATGCTTGACAAAGTACAGAAGAAAGGTCATAATACCACAATGCAACAATACAGGCAATATTAAAGGTGCATTGTGTAGTTTTGGGGAATACATTTTGATCAGAAGAGAAAGAGCTCTTTTTTTTGTCTAAGCAATAAATAAAAAGACTCTCTCATGACAAAATAAATGACATGACCTTCAAGGACAGCAAAATTTCATAATGTCTAACTTTGTTTGTATGTGGCGGACATACAAACAAAGTCCTTTCTGGATTCAAACAATGTTCTGGGGACCTTATTTTCCACTGCGAACAGTTTGTCTGTTCAGTTTCAGTTTATTGTAAATAGTAAAATTCTGAGATTGAGTTTCTTCTTCCAAAACTACGTAGTGCCCCTTTAAAGTAAGGGTGTATAACTGTCACATGCAAAATATACCTAAAAAGGACTTACTGCAATCAAACTACAACATACTGTTGGGCCATCTTGCGTTTTGTATGTCAAATCTGCGAAGAAACCACAAACGGCAGATATGTGTGGTGCAATATTTCTCTGTGCCTACGAACAGTAATTGATTGGAAGCACTTAGTTCATGTCCACTACTGGTAAGTCCTTGGCGAATTAATTGCATCATCACCGTGTTTCTCCCCCGTTCTGTTTGTGCACCTATAAGTGGTGAGAGATGAGATTCCTCCAAGGGAAATTTTGTAGGGCAGGCGGTAATTTTCCCCCAGCAGGGCCTGTAACTGTTACGCCTGTCCAAATTACATGGTTCACACTTCTCCCGGTCTCCCGTGGTGATTACAGCCCGCTGTGGCCCCTGCGGCTCGCTGAGCGCTAATGGAACGCACTGCAGTCGACTTCCCCTCAGACAGAAAATGTAAGATAACTCCCACTTATATCAGACGCCTCGTGGTTCAGCATGACAATCACTTCGGAGAGGAGGAGGATGCAAACAATGACTGCTCTGCCCATTTCGTTTCTGCTCAACTGGGATTACGACAGAGACACTCGGGGGAACAATCAACAGGCGTGCTGCCTGCTGCATTTTAACTGACGGGCTCACTTTCATTTACAGCCCCCAGATTTAATTATGGAATTGCAGCGAGTAAGATGTATAGTCTCTCGCCATACATTAACCTGCAGCCGACAGATCTTTTTTTTTTTCTTTCTTCTCCTCTCAGTAGTGAGGTTCTGTCTGTGAACCTTTGTGAGGTAGTGGGAATAAGGTGCAACTCAAACAAATAAGCCTTGAAGTAGCCACCACAGCAATGGTATGTGGGAAATGAGTGCCCTCTACTGTAAGACTAGGGTATTGTATCTTAAATCTTGGAGAGATAACTGCTAAAATCCTGTTTTCTGTGGTGCATTTCTGATTCTCTGTTTAGAGCATTCCCTATGCAACCGTAGTAAAAGAGACGTAGACACAGGGAAGGAGGAAATCCACTTATAAGCGTATGACAGTGGAGGATCATCATCTATCTATCCATCTGTCTGTTTTTATATGCAGTTATGTTGATGAATCTGTAGCAATACATATTTATAAATCCAGGTATGTTTTGTAAAATGTGAAATGTTTCTGTCTGAAATTGAGTGTATAAACTTGCACAAAACAGTTAATACTCAAGTACAAGTGCCTCAAAACTCTGCATAAGTACAGTATGTGGATGATTGCAGTTTACTTTACACCTCCAATATTAACAGTCTCTTTCCTTCCTTAAGTCTTTCACTTGACCTACACACTTGACTTTCCAGGTTCAAGGTATGGGGTTTTTTTGGTAGAGGGGGGTGTCAGAGTTAGGTCGTTGTGTTGCATAATTGATGCTCCATATTACCTTACGTCCTCACTGCCCTGGCTGGGCGACAAACAAAGCTCGCTCATTAACTATTCACCGGATGATTTTGAACAGAAAAATGATTCTGCGGATGCGGAGCGTGCACTGACGCTGTAACTCTCAGCCCCCAGGGCGTCTGATTTCAGAGCAGTGAATAAGACATGTGCTGTCTCCACTGGTCATATTTTAACTTGACAGCAGATCCCCTTTATGTGTATTCAACGGTCGGGATGATGAAGTACCCTGACATTAAAGCCATGATTGATGGGGATGGTAATCAGATGTACATTTACAACATGCTGTCAATAAAGATGGCGAGGGTGGTGTGGGGAGCAAAGCAGCCAAAAGCTGAGTGGCAGCCAGCAGGACACATCATTTGTTGTACCTAATGTCTCTTTCATTATATGTTCTCCACATTGCCTGAATACATCATCAAACTTGTTGGTGTTAGATGAAGACGAAAGGAGGTGACATTGTTATGTATAGGACACTAAACTCTTAAGGGGAACCGTGTTTTTCATGCTGCGTGTGTTGCATGTACGTGACCAAAAACAATGAATGCAAAGTTAAATTTGTTTATTTTTAAATCACTGTAATCTATACTGTCATTAATACAGAAAAAAGCCACATCATCGTACAACATGTTTATAAAACACAAAATAGTTCCTTTTTATTTGACCCTAGAGAGTTTAACGAGTCAAATGTCGAAAAGCAGCACCGCTCGCTCACGGTTTCTTCCCAATGATGAGGATGCTCATGAGGAAAACCATGATGAAGAAGATCCACATGAAGAATCTATCCATCACCTTAGCGATCTTCTTCCATTCTGCCCCTTTGGCGCATGTGGCCCTCTGCTCTCGGAAACAGTTGGCGATATATTCGACGTTGCGCACCAGCTTGTTGTCCACAGCCGGTATGCCACTGCCATGGCTGCAGAACACACAGGGGCCAAAGGTCACAGTGGGGCCCGGAGGTAGAGGCTTTTTATCTTCAGGGCAGCAGGGAAGCTTCTGGTCTTCGGGGCAGCAGGGGACCTTCTGGTCTTCTTTACAGCAGTCACCTGTAGCGATTTTCCCATTAGAGCCTTCATATTTCCCAGGTGCATAGCTGGAGAGGTGGCTCCTTTCGTCTCTCTTGATGTGGTGCTGGGCCTTCACTCTGGGATGGTGCTGTGGCTTGGGGGTCTGCGGTCTGGGGTATCTGTGACTCTGCCAGTCCTGTTGGCCACTGTGGCTGCCTGGTTTACCGTTCGCATGAACGTGGGAGCCGAGGTGCTGGTGACGGATGTCTTCCTGGGGGAAGTGGGAGGACGAAGAGGAAGAGGTGGAGGAGGGGGAGGTGCAGTTCTCACCCACTTCATAAACAAAGAAAATCTTGGACATGTAGTCGATGATGAGGACTTTTGCCCAGTGGGGGACTGGTTTGGCCTCTGCACCACAGAAGTGGATGTTCATGATGAAGATGGTGAGAGATGTGGAGGCTGTGACCATGGTCATAGTGGCAATGTAGTACTTACCTGTAAAAAAAAAAAAAAAGATTGAAGATTCTTTGACCTTTGTTATAAATATTTTGTTGTCTGATTTGTTTGTTATCTGAGGAACCCCCTCACAACCAGAGCAATGGTTTAGTGTCAATGTAAGATTTAAGCTGAAAACATGTTACAAAATGATCTATAATTATCAACAGAATGATGCTGCAGACATTATGATGTTGCAGATAGATAAACTTAAGTTAGCATGCTAACCAGCTAACCCTGCCTGTCCTGGTCCAAAGCTCCTGTGCTAGCAGTATGAAGACGTTTCCCCACTAGCTGCATGGCTAACTGGGCTAACTAACTAAGAGCAGCTATAGTTAGCAGCACTTCTTACATATTGCACTTTCAACACTTCTCTGACACGATCCTAAACACACACTGTTACCTATAAGGGGCACACTCTCTGATGGGGGCATGCTCTCAGCCACCATTAGCTGGAAGACAGTGAGAGCCAGAAGAACGGTCACTCCGAGGGAAACCTTCTCCCCAGAGTCTGCAGGCAGGTAGAAACCCAGAGGGGCCAAGAAGGAGATAAGGAAGCATGGGAGGAGGAGGTTGAAGATGTAGAAAGAGGAGCGGCGCTGCAGGAGCACAGTGTAAGTGATGTCTGGGTACGGGTCGGAGCAACAGCCGTACATGATGACATTCTTGGTGGCAGGCATCCCTTGGCACTCCCACTCCACGTTCTCCACAAAGTCTGAAAGGTCACCACTGTCCATGCCCATAATGATGTCCACCTGGAATTAAAGTTGATGGATGAGGAGGTGTAGTGGAGGCACACAACTAGCTCCACCCACTGACATTTTCCCAGAATAAACCAATTCAGCAAATGCATATAAACAGGTACGTGTGACCACAGAAAGAGTATACTGTATGTGTCTGATCTCTTTTGCAAACTGACCAGTCTCAGTTACCCCCCTCATGTAACCCACACAACCCAGATCTGAGTGACTCCTGTATAATTCACCTCATAAATCTAGTTGACACAGATCGTCAACATCCAAAAAAGTTGGATAAAGTGAGCTGAGGTGGTTTTATCCTCCGTAACGTGACAGGAGGTGAGTGCGAGTCGCGCACGTTCAAACCTGGTTGCCATTGTAGGTCCAGGATCCAAAGGTCAGGTTACATTCCTGGCTGTCAAACGGGAAGTAGGAGACGTCCACCACACAGGAGCTCTTGGTGATGGCGGGAGCATCCCAGGTTATCTCTCCGTTGTAGCGCAGTCTCACGTTGGTGTCCATCGGCCCGGAGAAGTCATCGTCGGCTCTGAAGGAGGAGAAAAAAGTTGGCTCAAATTGAAAAGATGTGTTAATTGGTACAGACTAATATAATGGAGGTTAGCATGGGACCTGGAGTTTGTTAGCCATGATCCAAAATAGAGTCACAAGTGTGTTTTGTTGTTTATTGTATGAAGTGGGATTATACACAAATTAATATTAGATTCCATCTATGACAATACATCCCCCTCGATCCTACACACTAGAGTGTTTTACTTACAATATAATATTTTTACTACATATGGTATTGTATATAAAACTGGTGTACTGAACTAACAGCAGATCGTTTATGCATTAAGTTGTGTAATTTCTGTTTCTTTTTATCTGAATCTTCCACTTTGTTTTGCTGCATTTAAAATGTGCTGTGGTAGGTTAATCTGTAAGATAGTCATATTATTTAAGAAGATTATCACTGTAAAAGTATAATTAAAAAATAAACTCAGAATTACTGAGATTAAAAAAGCATCTTTGAGTTTCGTCATTAAGGCTGTGGAAGCGTGTAATCCTGCCTCTTGCTGGAATCGGTCTTTTAGGATGATGCTGCAGTAACACCGTGTTCCTGAACAGGCGGATCATTTGTTGACCTAAACGCTACATGCATGTGATGTACTTTTACTCAAATATGACTTTTCTGTGTGTGTGTGTGTGTGTGTGTGTGCGTGTGTGTGCGTGTGTGTGCGTGTGTGTGTGTGTGTGTGACGTACGGGCGTACTTGTTATAGAGGACGAGGTCTGGCCTCCACACCAGGCTGCTGGGGATGTGGATCACCTCCAGTCCGTCATAGTCCTCTTTATTCCACTTCAGGTACGCATCATTCCATGTCTGTCTGATCCACAGGTAGGCAATCAGCACCTGGTTCCTCTCATCCTTGACACACACACACACACACACGTTAAACACACAACTGAAACATACTTTAAGAACAGCTTAAAGAGAGATCCTCCCGGTCTCCTTCTCAATTCACTGTTGCTCATTAACTCTCTATGAGCATTACGTGGACAGATGAAATCCAGACCTGTCCGTCAATATCAGCTGGCTGATGTGGGGTGAGGGTGGGGGTGGTTTTTGGTATCATTGCCAACGCTTCGCCGGAGCACCCAACCGAAGAAAACATAAACTCTTTGGGTAACAGGACACTCCGATGCACACGCGTATTTGTTGTCCAGCCCTCAGCGACAGCCTGGTATACCACCGAGATGCCACATTGTGGATGAGAGCGGCCGTGTCCTCCCTTCAACCACACACACCCAAACACACGCGCAAGTGCTAATTCACTGTGGGCTGACACAGCACTGAACCTGAACAGGAACCTGAGCCAGCTGAGTAACAGTAGGCTCGGCCTGTACAGCAGGAGGTCTGTCATTCATACTACAGACTCTTCCTTCGGTCACTTCGGCCTCCTGTTAACACGTAATCTAAATTCAGCATCTTTTTGTTCTGGTTTATTGCATCATTGGTGTCAGCTTAGGTATCTGCAAGATCGCCGCCAAATTAATGTCATCAGGGAATGAGTGGGTAGTTTTTTTGCAGGTTTGACTAATTGATTGCCAAGAAATGTTACAGGGAGTGACTATAGATTCAAAATAGTCACATATAAACTACCTCTTGGTCTTTAACAGGAACGCTTGGTGCATGAACGGATTCATCTGCAAAGGTACAATAATACTGGAAAGATAATTTCACAGGAGCACATAATGTATGATGCAGAAGCAACGAGAGGCAAGAAATAAAATTCTGGCTTTCCATTTTCTAAGCCTGATCTAAATTGTCTTCTCTCCTGTGCTCTTAAGAACTTAAGAACAGACAAAAAAAACGTTTTACCAGAATGATCTAAGTTACTTACATTTCTGCGAAACAGGTGAGGGGAAATAAGGTAATAAGTTTTGCCAGGATCATTTTTTCATCCATGAAAACAGGTGGGATTTGAAATATAATCACTTTCTTCTTCAACTGCTAAAACTTTATTTCCTCAATTTCACAGATGATTTTCTTTTCCCAGGTCCATTTTTTTTTTCTCGCCTGTTTCCAAGGACTGACAAATATAAGTTAGAAAAATGATTCTGGTGAAACTTCTTCAAAACGCAGGAGAAAAAAGGGGGAAAAAAAGACTTAAAAGGGATCATCAGATGTTATTTTTCTCACTTGTGTCTCTGGGCTTCCACAGTATGATGAGCACCAAGTCTCAAAAAGACATACTCACCATGTCTTTGATCTGAGAGAGGGTGATCTGTAAGGTGACGTTGAGGGCCAGGTCTGTGTCCTCCACAGGCCGCAGGGCGCTGGAATAATTCTCCATCAAGTCATTCAGGAGCTTGTGGGCGTAGTGGCCCTCGGCTGACTGAGCCACTGGAGAGGGGAGAGACAAGTTCTTGACACAAAGACCCTGGTGTTTTTCAATTACGTTTGCTGCATGCCTCTAAAATAAATAAGATAAATCTGTTGTCTGGTAATGGCACCACTATGGAGACCATGGAAAACTGCATTTCCCTTCAGTTTTTCTTGTTAAGACAAACTATTACATAAGTAATTATTTTATATATACATTTTTTCATGTCAGTCCCCTGTACTGAATCTCATTAAGAAAATCTATCTCTACACAAAACAAATTGTTTTGTTTTTATAATGAAACGTCGATACTCTAGCAGACAATCGAGGTCACTTTTAGATTAGATTAGATTATTTGCTTGTTATATACAGAAGGTACCGTCAACATGATCTGGCACAGATGATTTGCGCGTAATTACGCAGTAAGTTTACGCAGTTTTCTGTAATTAACCAAAGAAGAAGTGTGCGTGCAGAAGTTCTAAACATCAGGACCTCTTTCACACCAACAACGGAACACAGCAAACATTTTTTCTGCAAGCTGGAGCGTCTCACTCACCTTCAGGAAGCAGCATCGCCAGACAGATTATTGGGATCATCTCGAGCATTTTCGGACACCCCGAGAAGAAAAAGGAAGAGGGGGAAAAAAAGGTCGCGGCGACGAGCAATCTAACGGTGCTTTGGTTTCATCCCTATCAGGCCTACATGATGCTCGTTCAACCCCGATTGAACTCAGCTGCAGATAGCGGGGCACCGTTTCACCTGCTCGTCCTCAGGCCAGCACTTGCCGCTTGGCAGGGGAGGCAGCATGTCTGCTGCCTGAGACAGGGAATAAAACTCCGGCTATCACATAGCAGCAGCAGCAGACCGAGAGAAACAGGATGCCCCACCATCACCGCTGCCCCACCACACACTGGGCTATTCACCTGTCAGTCAACGGCCCTGCAGACAGGTGGGCTTGTCGGCCTGCTTCAACAGCGTACAGCCAGGAAGATATGGACAAAAGATTCATTCAATCAATCAATCAATCAATCAATCAATCAATCAATCAATCAATCAATCAATCAACCAACCAATGAATCGATAAATCAATCAATCAGTTAATCAGGATTGCTTCTTTAGATGTTAAGGAAAAATAAAACAATCGTGATTATTTTAAATTACATTAAAATTAGAGCACAGATTTTGATTGTTAGACAACTGGAAGGACTTGATGCGAGTTATCTTTTCCACATCAAAAGTTGCAAATAGAATATTTGTATTAACAGTCAAACTAGTAATCTTAATGTTAATCATCTTTTTTGATGAAGGTGTTGATGCACCAGTCTTTAATGATCCGCCAGAGCCAGAAACGAACAGGTTAACATATATGGATGATTAATCATTTTCATAAAAACAAATATAAACACTATTTATACACCTATGAAGTCCTGTGTGAGGTTTAATCTGACAGAATCAGCCGTTTAGAACATGTTGGATCTGTTTACTTGTGATGACCACACTAGTTTTTGACATTTCATAGAGCGAAGAGTCATTCTGCTTGTAAGCAAAAACATTATCAGATGATAAATCATCTTGTCACGATGTGTTATGATGAGTCATTGACAACGTCTAAAACGCAGTATTAACTGCTCTGTGAGAATGTGAAGCACGATTGTAAACATAACTCGTTAAAGGAAAAAAGGTCACAGATCACTGAACAGCAAAGCCATTAGGCCTGCAGTTTCAGATATTTCCTCTATTGTAATGAGTGTTTATTCTTTCCTTTTTTTTCTTTCTCTCTCTGGTCCTGTTGCTGTGTGGGCTTCTTGCAGACACACGGGAGTTCAACTATGACAGGAGGGCTTATGAATAATAAACTCCAGTGGGAGAAGTGCTGAGGAAGCCACCCTCAAATTATCACTTTACACTGGAAATCCTGCTCCACAGCAGTTATGAGTGTTAATCTATCTTATAAAACCACAATAAAAGTGATTTCCCTTCAGCAATGTGACAGTTGTGTCATAATAACACATAACAGAAGAGGCCACTGAGGAAACCCCACAGATGATATTCAAACTGTGTGATACGACTATAGACTAAGTGTACAAGACTCATCAAAGTAGAATTTCTGTATAATGAGTATCATTAACAACTCCAGTCCATGGAGGTGCCCCACGTACCCACCGCCCCCCAACGCCTACTGACTCTTATATCCTTCCAGTCTCTCTCTATGTCTAAAGTGCGACACCTCAGTTCTATAAGGAGCCCCAGATTCCCCCCTCCGAGGTAAATAAAGTATTTCTGATTCTGATACAATTCCCCGCAGCAATCCTGTTGGGAGTCATCATTTTCCAATGTGTCCGGACATTAAAATGATTCTGTGGCATGAGGAGTCAATCTCACAGAACCATTTAACACTTTAATAATGCAACAAGTCATTTTATTGTGTGCGTATTTTAATAGTGCAGCGATGTAATCATCTCAGTGGTGTTCGATGAGCCAGCATGCTCTTTTATCAGCCCCAGGTATTCAGCCTTATGTAGTACAGTCCTCTGCTCTGGGATGCTTGGAGCAGATCCAGATAGCAGATATATTAGCGAGATACGCCAACATCCAGTGGAATGATACAAAAATGAGCTTTTATCGCTCTGGAATGTTTTGGAAACCCGAGGCCGGCTCAGTGGGTTCAGACCTGTACAGTTAAATCCTCCCCAGTGTAGCCGCTGAGGTCCTTTATTGGACTGAAGCGTCAGACTACTGTTGATTAGAAGACATAAACACACCAGCGGCAGCTTTTCTCCTGTTTGGTGCGCGTATGCATCGGTCAGATTGATGCCAGGGTTTCTTGGAGAGGTTCAGCATGGCACTACACGCTACCAAGCAGCCCATCTGTTGTTGTGCTGATTCTCAGTGTGCGCACTATAAGCGAGGTGATCTGGACATTATGATAAGCGCACGAATTGCTTCCATGTCGAGGCTCTGAATTGCTCAATGTAACACAACAGCAGTGCAAATCTACTGTTTGAGTCTGAAGTACCACCGTACAGAAATGCTTGTTCGTCTGCGTGCACATTCTTCATCTAAATTGGCTTGCTCTATTTTCACTGGTGAAGTAATTCCCTGTAGGTTCAATTTCTGTTGGTCTTGTAAATTCAGTGCCTCACCCTGGATTTTATGCAAATGTATGCACAGCCAAACAAGCATATACACACATGTTGGATCCTAAACAACAGCACACATGAAGAGTTTCTCCATTTATCAATACTGTGACTGAGATTAAACTTCTAAGAATCTGACTGCGACATGCTAATTGAAACTATTCCAGTTGAGAAATATCACACAGCACTGCAGAAACACCACAGAAAGGACAGAGTGGATTAATTTACACAGACTTTAATATCTTTATTTACAGATGAATCATTTTGACATATTTATCTGTTGGCTTAGTTAACATGATGCAATATTTCTCGAACTCATTTTTTCAACTATTTCCATCCAGACTTGTGACAGGTTGTATTAACGGCTTGACTTTTTTTTTTTTTTCACTTTCCATTTGTTCGTTCTGTTTTGTCTCAGTTTAAAAACAAGAATCCAAATGTATTCCTGCAGGAGGTCGAAACCAAAATAAAATTTTTTAAAAATGCGGGGGTGAGGGAAAGGTGAAGTAAGCTGTGTGGAGAACAGGTGTGGGAGACTGGGCACTGGGGTCTGCTGCAGGAGCTTTGGGTTCGTCAGACGGTTGAAGGGGGGGGATGGGGGGGGAACATGGCGTGAAAATGAGTCTGGCTACTGTGTGAACACCTCAGTGTTCTTTATGAGCTGGTGTCGAGAACAGGGAATAAGCCTCGTCCTACTGTGTGGCAGAATATCTCCATATTTACTACCTGGTGCACTTTAGAGTTCCACTGAAAAGTTTAAATGATGGAACAATACGATTGAAAAGGTTTCAATTTCAATTTAGTGCTCATTTTAGAGTGCCCCCAGAGTACTGCTTTAGTTTATTGTATAAGAATGAGTGAAGGTAGTGATGATGAATACAGTGCAAGAACAAAGAGACCAATTCAAAAATGTGGTTAGTCTAGGACTTTGCTCAATCCCTGTTTGGAAAGTGGGTCCAAAGGTATGTAAAAAAAAAAAATCATAACCAGGTCCAAAAGAATCCATAGAATGGTTTGACTCTCTCCTACAAAAAAGGTTTCCACAAATCAAAGTAAATGCACTGCATAGGCAAGGATAAACTGCTGACAGCCGCTTCTTGGACACAGCCAGGGAAGCTGGGGGAGACTGGCGGGTGAGGGCGGGGTTTTAAGTCTGGCATTCACTTCAAAAAAGGGGGTGAGATGTGGTTCAACTTCTGATTGTAGCGCCGAGTGGAATGTTGAATGAACTCAAAGAAAAACCAGAGATGAGAGCTCAAAGAGCGGCTGATTGGAGTGTGGTACAGCAGAGGTGATGGGTGGGGTGGAGAGATGTCACACGGAGAGGGTAATGGGGGAGAAGGGTGGAGGTGAGGAGTCCACTGTGGAACACAGGGTGCGACAGGGGGTAAAGACGCCAGAGACAGAGACAGCGGGAGGAGAGAGGGCGTGTGTGTGTGAGGAGGAGAGACAGGGATCAAGAGGAGGATGGTGTCAAGATTCAGTTACTGAGCAGGAGCTCTGTCGCCGTCTCCACATCCCAGGATTTCGACGACAACGCCACTATTACTGCATTCTGGGAAGGAAAACAAAACCCATTCAGAAATCATTCTGTTTTATTCTGCAGCAGTACAATGCACAGAAGGGGAGGATCCACGCAGAGGGAGACTTACTTTTTCAAAGCCCATGGCACAGAGTTTGTCTATTTTGCGTGTGTACTCCGGACTGGAGACGGGAGCGCCTGCATAGACATGAGACCAGAGCCTCGCCGTCTGTTTGAACATCTCTGGGTTCTGCTTGTACTGTGTGATGAACAAATGTGGAAAGACAACAGTGAGTTTGTGTGAAAGGGGTTCAGAATACCACTGTCAACAACTGAAACATTGTGACTTTCTACTTAGTTTGGATCCTCAAGCTCATATTTGCCTACGAGCAGAAGAGCCGTGCACTTTAGACCCATTTCTACTATTTTACATATCGCTGTGACAGTTTAACGGTCTGATTCTGTTTCCATGCTGTTCTTGAAACTATTAGCATTTAAACTGTTACATCAATAAAAACAATTCAAAAATTGATTTGGACTCAAGATACCATATTTCAAATGATCATAAGGCAGTACAACATTTAAAACAAATAAATATTCTTAATGTAAAAAATGTTCATGTTATATGGTGGAAAATCTCTCGACAGCTACAAAGCAAAAACAATCTTACACCATAATGATACTTTTCAGGCCTTATTTTTTTATTCCTTCAAGTATGTTTCATTGTGGTGTGGGTTGGTAAGCAGTAGATGACGGTTACTACGCAAGGGATTACTGATAGTATGTAGGTGTTATAATGTGTTCAGTAGAGTAGGACAAACAGCTAGCTGCCTACACATGGTATTACAAAAGAGTTTCACACTACCTGCACTGCACTCAATATTGCTTAACATGTAACATCTAGCTGGTGTGGACCACAGAAACACTGCACAGTGCATCAACCTATTTGAGGACTTTTAAAGGTAACAATCCAGGGTCATACACAGGCATAAAAATCAAGACGACCAAAAAGAAAAAGAGTTGTTCCAAAGACGTTTGGCAAAAAATACAATTCTCCCTGATGTGAGTGAAATTTTATATCATAACATTGTAAAAATCTGCAATCTGGTGTCACTAATGTTCAACTAGTTCTCATGGAAACTGAAAACTGTTCTCACGGAAGTTCTCATTCATCCTGCTAACAGGGCAGATGTGTGACGTGTATGTCATAATAGCATTTATGAAGTCCAGGACTGGAATCCTGCTGAGCACACATTTTCTCCATAAATCGTTTGGTACATAAAAAATAAAAAAATACTTATCCCTTTGTTCGACCGACACTTCTAAATCCTACATTATTAATATAATGACTACTTTACTTGATGGAAGTAGTAAACAGTTTGCCTTGGCAGATGTGGCAGGATTAAGGATTAAGGATAGAGACATAATCATTTATTATGTCACTATCATTACATTATGTTAGGGATGAGTACTGGTGCTTAGAGAAGGTAATTACACATTCACGAATTCTGAGTAACAATCATTTGTGAATATGATGTATGGGCAGGTGGATAAATTCACGACTCCCCAACCACTAGGACTGAATTACTGTCCCATTAAGTGACTACGAGGGACTTTTGGAGTTTTGGTTGATTCTAGCAGCCGACGAGTGTCTGCTCTTATAAAGATCTTTGCTAGAGCATGCCGGTGATGCAGTCTTTCAGCTGATGGTCTTGTTTGCTGTTACAGGTCATTTATAATCATCAGAGGAATCACCAGACACTTAAAAGTTCCTTGTTGTCACTTTAAACACTGTCATGATAAGTTGAGAGTTCTTGGAATGATCATCTCACAAAACAGCTAACTGTAGTTGAAGTTTTTACAACCAGAAAACATTTTATCTATATCACAACACTACAATAAATCGATTCATAGAAGCTATCAGGTGTCAGGTGACAATGAATACATTATCATATTTATGTGTTATCCTGATTGAAAAATAGAAATAAATATCCATAACAAATCTGTCAACATAATTACGCATGCAAACCCACCTGATTGGCTACCACTGCATCCTGTGGATCATCTGGTTCTGCCGCTGCCAATAAGGCTTGTAGTGACAAGAGGACCGTCCTCAGCGTCATCGCTGCTGCCCTGGAGGAACATACAGGTGACACAAAACAAAGTCACCATGTGGAGTTCTACAGACATGTTTACATCACATGATAATGGAAGCGCCAGTTTAAATACCTTCAATCTAAAGTGCTTTTCACACTGCAATTAGCCCAAGGTTAAGAAAGCTGTTCGCCCGAAGCGGAAGAAACATTCCAGAGTGAACTAACCCTGATTTTAGCCTTGGGCTTGCCGACCTGGCTTTCGAGCAGGGTTTGCCTTGAATTTGCAGGCTTATTTCCTGATAACCTACTGAACACAGGGTTAAAAGATGCCGATGCAAAGTGGGACTAAAGTAAACTGAGGAGACAACACAACATTCAGGAATGTTAGCATTACCAGCATCTTTCAACCATCATTTTACCCAGGGTTAGTTGAAGTGGGCTACACAACAATGCGTGTGTGAAAAGGAGCAAAGTTATCCAGCTGATTACTCAAAAATGAAAATAACGATTAGCTGAAGACCTAGCTTAAACACACATCATTACAGAAAGAAATTGGGATTACTGATAACAACTGATGCTTTCTAAATCATCCCCTGGATCACTCACCTATTCAGCTTTGTCATACCTACTTTTACAGGTGGTACTATGATGAGGTTGAGTTTGGCTTTTGCACAGTATTAAAGCTAGCATTAGAGGCTTTGGTAGGGGAAACACTAATTACACAGCTAGAGGAGTATTTCATGATGGATGTATGATGGATGAAGAATGTTAGGAATGCTTTCCACACATTCACTCACCACTGGTCTTTGAGAATGTCCAGACATATTGCACCTGTGACTGAACTGATGTTGGGATGCCAGATCTTCGTGATAAACCGCACCTGAGAGACAGAGAAAGTCATCTGCGGATTAGCACGGCAGTAGAAACATTTCTACAGACAATATCCAGAAGGAAAGGGATGATTATCAGTACAATGACAGTAATGAATCCCTACCTTGGGTGGATTGAATGGATACGTCTCTGGAATTTTAATTTCTAGTTGATATCTACCCCCTGGAAGAAATCAGAGTATCCACAGTTACAGGGTTGTTTCAAGAAATACGAGATTGATTTAAAATTAACAGCCCCTTGAGATAGTTAGTTGGTGAGGCCTTGTCAAAAATCAAGTTGCTGTCAGTGACTCCCAAATGTCACAAAACGAAATTGTGCAACCATGCAGACAGGTTAGTGTGGCTAAATGAGCCCCTCACCTTCATACGGTGTGTCAGGTGGCCCTGCTATCTCCCCTTTAAGTTCTGTGAAGTTCTCATCCACCAGATCCACCTTTATTTGGTTTTTGCTCGTCTGAATGGGTGAAAAGGCAGAGAGGCATTTTAACTTCAGCAGACAGGCTGCAAAGTGTTAAGCTAGCTCGCTGTCAAACTCAAACCTGCCCATGCAGCACAAGTTGACACCCCCCCGCAGCATTAGCCAAAGTTGACCTCAACTTGTTGCACACATCTTACGGATCTACACACAATATGTCCCCCAGACTAAGTTCAGAGTAATCTGTGTAGGTCCAGGAGCACAAATATGAGAGACAGACCTTTAGTACTACACGCGGATAACATCAGACTGTCTGTGCTAACACAGCTAGCTTGGATACCATAGAAGGCATGGTAAGCGTTAGCATCACGAACTGAAAGCTTTCTACTAACGCTTCCATAACCTGATAAACTGCTTGCTAACAACAGTAAGATCCTTTGGTATAACTTCCCCTCAGTGGCACATGAATAGCTAGCGCTAGCAGCTGTCTGGAGTCGGATGCACTACCGTGTCTGATAGTGAGCTAAAGCTAGCAGCCTGCTGGTTAGGAAGCTGACAGCTGAGCCAGCGACGCGTCATTCAGATTCAGCCTCGTAGCCAAAAGAAAGGAAACAGGAAAGCGGCGACATTAACTGGCAAACATGACGACCAACCTCTTCGCTTTTGAGCACCTCCTTGAATTCCCGTTTTATCCTCTGAACTGCGATGTTGGCCATGGTTCCCCCGTGTTCCCGTCCGGTTGGGGCCTCGCCGCCGTCCGACCTGACTAGCTAGCTTCGCTCTGCCTACAGTCGCTCGGCACTTTTTTTTTTTTTTTTTTTTTTTTGTTGGACACAACCTCAAAAAAACAACCGCTGTAACGTTGTTCACCGTGAGCGCCGTCAGTCCCGGGTGTCAAGCTTGAGGGGTATGACTCGTTAAAAAAAGAGCTCAGCGTGTATCTATCTTCTCAAATGTGTAACAACACAATGGTTGGTGGGACTGAAAACATTTTAATACCAAACTGCATGCAGTCTGGAGGAGACGGGGTCATGTGATCTGTATTGCCATCCCGAACACCTTCTCCCATTGGCTGACGTGTTCGTGATGATTAATTTATTATTAATATCAGCATTATTATTGTTATTAACATTGCAGCCATGTGATGATCATAGGGATGGTTTAAATTGAAAAAATAAAGGTAGAAATGTTTTAATGCAAAATTCAAAGAGATCTCTGAACTAATCTGAACAGTAAACATGGTTTCACATAGTGTCTGGTAGATTACATCAGTTCATGACCATATGATCACTTGATTTTAGTTAGAAAGGCTTTCCAACGCTTTTCAATTCTACAGCAGAGCCAGACCGATATTTTCATCGGTTATCGGTATCGTGTGTTGATGTGAAAGCTTATTTTTACAGTCTGTCACATTACTATTGCAGTTTGTTGTGTCAGTGAGTTTTCATTTTGGAAACGTTCCATTTTATACGTACCTTTGTCGTTTAATAACCACAATTGAGGTATGATGGCAAAAAAAAATGTTTTTGTATGTATTCTGTAAATAGAAAAGAAGAATAGTGCCTGATATATTGATATCTGAATGTCAGCCTATAACATGCAGTGTCTTGAACATGGTGAGTGAGTTGCTTTATATTATTGTAGTGAACAGAAATCACTTTTTTATGAGATGATCCCACTTGAACCAGTTATTCTTTTGACCAAGAAAATGCTCTAAGATGAAGTTAGGCAGTTTCACAAGTCTAAAGTGTGTATCAGATGCAGTTGGACATGTGACTCAAGCCATTTAGTCCAAGTCTCAAGAAGTGGGCAAGTCAGGGCAAGTCAAGTCTTTTCCTCTCTCAAAGATTTTGCAGTCTAACCTACAGTTTTCGATCTTAAAAAATAAATGAATATCGGTACTGTCTAATAATGGTTTTATCAGCCAATTTATGTTACCAGTTAAAAAAGTATGATAATGAGCTGTATTATTTGTATTATAACTGATAGCCAGTGAAATAAATGTAATCATGAAAAAAAATCTTCAATAAAAAGAATGTTTTGAAAAAATGTAAATTTTAAAATGAAAAACTGACAGCCAGACTAAATTAGTTGTTTGTTTTTATTTTGATTTAAGTTAAAACATCAAATGAGCACAGACAAGTCATCTTATGTTAAATCAAGTCCAGAGTCTTTAAAGTCCAAGTCGATTCTCGAGTCATTTATTTTCTGTCAAGTTACAAGTCATCAGAAATTACTTGAGTAGAATCTAGTCCAAGTCATAATAACCTCAAGTCTGCATCTGTGGATGCAGTCTTATTGGAATATGGAGAGAAAGTTGCAGTAGTAAACAACTCTTTTTCATCTGATATTATACATCTGATATCCATTACTCATGTGCTTATGTACAGATCAAAGATGAAAGTCATGGGGTATGTGCTGTTGAAGAAACATAAAGAGAAAATGTGAGTTCAAAGAAAATCCAGTACTAATAATTGACCAGAAAATCCTCAGAGAAGGACAATAGAAGAAGAACTGAGAAGCAGCCCTGCCTGGTGGTTAAAAGTGATGGAGATGCAGTCATCCAGATGTGTTACATGCTCAGCTGGACTCCTAAAATATCTCCTCTAAATGTAGTTACCTCAGCAGTCTACAGTCACAAACACCACTAGACAGACAGCATGGTAATTTATGGTATTCTTATTTACAACAAAGGGGGGCCGTGTTTCACTTCATTTCATCAGAGCTGCAGACTGCGACACTAGAGGGCGTCACTGTCACATGGATATTCAAACTGCCCTGGCAAACATATGTGGTGTTTGAATAAAGTGGAATCCACTTGAAAATACGTCAGAACTTCTCACAAACACAATCAAACCAAAAACCATCCTGACCATAACTTAACGTATATCATATAAAATATATTTTATTCGGATCTGGACACGTTATTACAACACTAGATTCATGGCATTGACATATTTCCTGCATACCAGAGGTCAAAGGTGAGGTGAGCGACAGGTAAACCATACATATCACATAATCAAACACATGAGTCAGCAAGAGTCTGTTGCCATCTCATGGCCATTTAACTGTAGAAACATACATACAGAAATTGCTTTAACAATTCTTCTCACCAGGCACCTTCTATCTTAATAACCCATTATTACAGCGAAATGGATGGAGACACTTTCTCTTGACAGTAATTGTTAATAAGCTCATCACACAGCAATACAGGACAAGACACAATTATAGACCAATCTCCTTCTCCCACACACAGTTTCTCTGCTACATTACGCCGTCAGTGTCTCTTCAGTTAGCACTTAACACGTGGACATGAGCACACAGGGACCCCCTCCCTCCGCCTCCTCCTGCTCATCCTGCTCGCCCCCCTCCTCCTGCCTCTTGTTTGGTTTCTCTTGGTGACGATGACAAAGATGATGAGGGCTGCCAGCATAACCGCTGTTATGAGGAGGCAGCCTCCGAACACCAGCATGGCCTTGTTCTTGAACATCCATTCACACGCAGAGCAAGGTTCATGAGGCTCTCTAGACCTGCAGGTCTGCGTGGTGTTGTCCTTGGGGAAACCGCCACGACCGATGATCTCTTTGTAGAGAGCGACCGAGGCTTTGGCTTTGGACTTGTGGTGGGTTGAGGTGAAGAGGCCAAACTGAGGGACATTTCGATCTTGCAGCTTCCACACGTAGAAGCCCTGCAGGTTTACTCCATCTAACTGTCGAGCTGGAGACCAACAGAAGAAGGGAGTTAAGAAAAAACAACCACGTGTTAGAAATACATACCCACTATTAGAAAACAGCACCTGTGTGCAAATACAGGTGCTGATAGGACCATAAAGGGCAAAGTGTGTACACAGCACTGATAAACACTGTCACTGTGCTGTTTTTCTCTCCCCTCCTTTCTCTTATTATGGTCCTCCTGGTTTCTCATTAAGTCTGGGTTTTATAATAGGAAGCGATATGACCATAAAACCTGAACTGTCTGTAGCAGGTGTGTCTATACCTCAACACCCTGAACACTGAACATTTTGTTCCTACTGAGATCTGAGAACTGTAATCAGGATTTAAGGAATAAGTATAACCATAATCAGCCTAGGTTTTTGAGTATATCTTTAAGATCTGGTAATTTGGAGATTATGAAATGTTTTCATAATAACCAATACCCTATCAACCCACAAAAAGCCCAATAATAAAAAGTGCCCCTCTTGTGCTGTGAGAGCAAAGTTCTCCAGTCTGGCCTCTGGTTAAAAAAAAACAGCAACAACAAGAACTTAAAGGAGACCTATTACACTTTTTCTTTTTTTCCTTTCCTTCAGTGTTTTATTGGTTCGCGTGCATGTTCATTATCTTAAAGTTTAAAAGGTAAAAGTCCACACCAACAGAAACTCCTCTCTCCCACAGAAGCACTGCTAATGAAATGCCTCATCAGTAGTCCCACCTTTAATTCCTTGACTTTGTGATGTCACACATTTGCAAAATGTATACATAGCAGCTAGTTTGGCAGGTAAGAAATGACGCAGCACAGTTGCGCTGTTGTCGTTAGCGGTGTCGGGTTCAGGCGTGTGTGGGCAGACCAATCAGAGCAGTCAGGAGGGGGGCCTTAATGAGAAAAGAGCTAAAACAGAGTGTTTCAGATAGAGGGGAAATACAGAGCTGAAGCACTGGACAGTATGAGACAATTGATGTGTTTTTTGAGCAAGTATTTAAACCCATTCTTGTAGTTTAAGGACATAAAATGATGAACATGAAGATGAGCATTATGTGTCTCCTTTAAGCAAAAAAAGCATTCCAAGAGTTGTAGAACACATGTAGTACCACCTGTAGCTTGCTCTGTTTGTAAGGGTTCTTTTCTTTTAAAACTATAAACACTGATATTTCAAGAAAAAAAAAAGAATAAGTGATGATTATTTTTTGATATTCTAATAATCTAATATTTTTCAGCATGAGGGCAATATTTTCAATGATTGTCTTGAAAGTAATCCAAAAGTATTCAGATTAGATTACAGTTTTGTTTTTTATGTAACTAATCACAAAAACTTGCCATGTAAATTGTATTTAGTAGCTGACAACATTTCAAAATAATCTGACCCAACCCTGAAAATGGATGCCCCACCTTTTAAAGCCTCCTGGAGATAACTCTTGAGAAAGTGTTGCCTGAGTTTGTCCTCCACAGGAGCCTGGTCATCAATCCCGCTGGCTGAGACGATGATGGGCAATGCCATACCGTATCTCTGGCTCACCCAGTTCAGGGTCTTCCTCAGGCCCCAGGGCACAAGAGCCAGCCCCAGACTGGACGAGTGCCAGGTGGGATCAGAAAGAGTCAGACAGCCATGATCGGGGGGTTGTTTCTGCTGGGGACTGGCCTGTGTGGGGTGATACGGAGAGACCAAACGGGTGGTGAAATGATTCAGTGCGATAAAACTCAGCGCCCCTCTCAGCTCCTCCCTCTCAGTCTCAGTGAAGTTTGGAAGAGGGGATCCACGGAGGCCCATCACTCCAGATCTCTCCTCCAGGTATGCCTTCATTTCTTGCGGGTAGTCCCTCTTGCTGTGTTTCTCCTCATATCTTGTCCCCAGCAGTGGGTCTAAGAAGCGACCGAGTTCAAACAAGAGGAACCTCTGTGCCGCTGCTGTATGTGAGTCCAGGAAGGGGTTTGCAGGTTCGGCCCAGTCGGCGTGTAACGCAAGTGACACCAGTGCTCTCTGTTGACTCGAGTGTTCCCTCTCATACAGCCTCCAGGCTTTTGCGTGGGCCAGAAGAAGGTTATGAGCTGCCTGATGCTTCTCTATCGCACTAGAATAGACATCTACCAGTCTGTTTGGCTCATTGATGGTGATCCAGTATGGAACCCAGGACCCCAACTGCTGGTAGCACAGTGCTGCATATTGGTGAAACGCCTCCACTGTGCTGTAGTTGAGCCAGCCACCAGAGGCATGCAGTGGACCAGGCAAGCCCAGGTTTGGAGCTCTGTGTGTGGGGTAGTAGAGAATCACGGCAGCCTTCATGTCAAGCTTCTTGAGCTCAGTCAGGACACAGCGGTAGTACCTTTAAGATGTTATGGAGCCAGGAGGTAAAATATGAAGACACAAAGAGAGACAGAGTCAGATATCTTTAAATTCATCTAAATCTGGCTAAAATCTATGCTGTGGAGCAGGTAATATAAGCTTATGGAAGAGGCTTATATTGGCATATACTGATACATATAATGTAATATATCAATATACAATATTGGCCTCCAAAATGTAGTTTTGAAGAATAAAGTAGCAGACAATGGTATATGACTTGAGTAAATGTACTTGGTTACATTCCATCACTGATGCCAGTATATTGTTATGTTGCCTCGAGAATATATTACAAAATATAATGAATGTACATTGTGATCAAACATATTTAAAAATAAATGAATTAAAGATATATTTTGCCTGTGACAACTCTATAATTCTGTCGATAAGAGTAATATTTTTTAATTGAATTGCTGAACTGGGCTAAATGTGGGCAGACTGAAAAAGTGGAAGTTGTTTGTGTGTTTGTGTATTTCTACCTCAGAGCCTCAGTGTTCACATTAGAGAGGTCTCCCTGGGGTAAAATCAGAGACCAGTTCAGGGCAAAGCGGTAATGAGATGCCCCAGTGGGCTCAAACAGGCGAAGATGATCACGAATGGCCAAGTAGTCGGTGCACTGGGCTCGTCTGGTCTGGACCGTCACCCCTGGGACTGGATGCAGCGATCTGTCCCCCGTCAGGTTCCAGCTGTACAAATGGCTGTCGGTAAACTGTGGTGAGAAAGGGTGGAAGTGGACCTACAATGACAGAAACAGACATACAAGACGATTCTATGAGAGTGAATATAGTCATACTTTTGATTTTGTCTTTGCCTTCAAATGTCCTCTGATTCTCTCTGTTCATACCTGTAAAGTGGAGTCAGCAACACCCCACTGAAAGTCGCAGGGGAACCGGCCTCTGATCCCTTTGTCTCTTTTATCACTGGGGAAACCATTATCAGCGACAACTTGTCGGTAGTACTGAGCGGAGGTCTTGGGGGTCCTGGTTCGGTTTGGTTGGCTGAAATCGATGTAGAAAAGGCCTCGCCTGACAGTGAAGCCGTTATTCCATTCAAATCCATCCAGCAGTGACCAGGCAGAGTAACCAAACACCTGCACACCATCAAACTTGACAGCTGTCAAAGAAAACACAACAATAAAGAGTGGAAAGAGTTTTAACATTGTCTTTATTTGATTTGGTTTCCACCTCTTTTCTTACCTTGCAGGACCTGGTTAATAAATCTCTTCATCAGGTAGATCGCCACTGTGTCCTCCTTTCCAACACCGGCTTCAGAAAACCAACCTGCCTCAGCCACAAGCACCCTCGGGTCCCCATACTCCAGCTTTATCCAGCCCAGTACACGCCTCAGGTCTGGGGTCACAGTCAGACCGTACTGGGCCAGGCCCCGACCCAGACGGAGGTTGTTGGGCCCGAAGGACAGAGCAAAAAAGTCAGCTGTCGCCTGCACCCAGAGCTTCTCGTCAGGAGAGAATATGGGCAAGAGGGCTCCATGTTTGATTTTTAAGGAGGCTGGGTAGTCCCCATCACCGAAGATGGGGTTGGCAAACCAGCCGAGGACAGCCTCCATTGACTGCTGGCAAAGCTCGACGTTGTTAGCCGTGGCTTGACCTCTCTGCGGCTCGACCCAGTGGGATCCCAGAACAATGGATACTTTACCCTTCTGAGCTGGACGGAAGTGGGTGTTGTAGGTGTGCCATGCTTTGGCGTGTGCCTGGAAATCACAGCAGACACAGTACGATGATGTTTTGTATTGTAGTTGATAACACAGTCACAACAGTAGAATAGGACTTTTCTCACAGCAGATATTTTGACATGCATATTTTGACGTCCCCCCACTCTTGAAATAGGTCACTCCCCCAGTGATCCGAGCTCCCAGGTCAGGACAGGTTCGTTTGGAGCATGAACTTGACATATATGTCAAGATATAAGTGTAAAATGTAAATAAATTTTTTTCCAAGGTAGCATTCTTTGCCTCTTTCTTTCCTTCAAGCATTTTCTCATCACTTGGCCTGTTTGTCAGTGTAATCTGTCACCAGGAGCGCTGGAACTGGAAGCTTTACTTGCTCTTTAATGCCAGTGTGGGTACCAGACCAGGAGGATCTTGCTCTCTACACGTTAATGAGCAAACAGGACCGTCTCTTTACAGAACTGTCCGTCCCGATTAAATAAAGTGGGAATAAACAGATATTTAATACTTCTTTTAAAATATGAAAATAACGCTTACAGCAGCTTTAATTAGCATCTGGAACCACATTTGTGTACAGCTTGAGTTTTCTCTGGAGACTGTAAATACAGTCGATGATTTTTGTTCCTCTGCCTCACATTGGGCTTCAGCAACAGTACTAAACAATGCACAATAAAGAACGAACAAATGGGGAGACATGAGCTCCTAAGCGGAGCTAATGGGGTAATCATGAAAACAATCTATTAGGGCACCAGAGAATTACTATTTGCTCCTGCTATCTGCACAGTGTTAGCTGTACACATACCATCTGTGCTGTGACAGGCTTACTGTGTGACAGCGAGGTGTTATTAATGAGGCGTATCTCCATGACTTCCTGTCACACACTGTTTCTCTCCAGCGTAAAAGTGCTGATGTGGTGGACTTTGACCTCAGTGTCTGTTTAAGTGTCCTCTTTACTGTTCACAACCCTGCCAGAATGAAATATGAGCAACTTGTCATAGAGGAGATAGAACAAACAGTGAGCGTTAAGGTTTTGCGCTCGGCTGCGCCGGTTATATACAAATCAAACCTCATTGTCTCTTATTGATTTCATTTGATTGCAACAAAATGTGTCAGAGCACTGGAGCAGTCTGTGTTTGCTTCAGTGCATTCTGACCTCAGAATCGTTGGAGGATGCAAACATCATAAACTGATCCTGTTGGAGAAGTTCAAAGTTTACAGAGTATGTATCGTCAGAAAAGTTCTTCATGTACTGTCATTTACAGCCCGAGCAGATAAAGCATTGTATATCACACGGTGTATTAGTACATCCTGTCTAACTTACCCTGATCAGGTTGTGGGCCACAATGAGAGAGCCGGCAGGACCCCCCGTTTCTCCAGGAGCATGAACACCTGTCCCATACCCCTGCACAGCCACCAGGTATGGATTATGCATGGTGAGCCAGTACCTAACGCGGCTCCCAAATGTGCGGAAGCAAAATGCAGCATACTCCTCAAACAGTCCCACTACTGTGTCATTTTTCCAGCCTCCGTAGCGCTCCTGTAGGACTTGTGGCAGGTCCCAGTGGTAGAGGGTGACTATGGGCTCAATTCTCTTGTCCAGTAGCCTCTCTATGAGACGGCTGTAATGCTCCACAGCAGCCATATTGGGCTGACCTCTGGCATCCCCGTCAGGAAAGAGTCTTGGCCAGGACAGAGAGAAAGAGTACGATCGCACACCGAGATACTCCAATGCCTCCACATCCTCTTCCCAGCGAGTGTAGCTGTCACCAGCCACATCGGCAGTGACAGCAGTGACAGAGGAGCGGGTGAAGTGGTCCCAGATGGACGGGCCTTTCCCCTCCTGGTCCCAGGCTCCCTCTGTCTGGAAGGCAGACGTCCCAGAACCCCAAAGGAACCCTGAAGGGAAGCTGTCATGAAGGAAAGACTGGCTGTTTAAGATGGGGTCCGGCTTAGGCTGCTGCCAAATCTTCCTGCCACCCCCGAGAGATGAGGCCGCCTCACACGCCACCAACAACAGGAGGGAGAGTAAGTGCCACCGACAAGTGGTAGGCGAAGGATGGTTCAGCATCGTGAAGGAGTAGCTTTCACAAGTTAACTTGAAGATGGTGGCTGGTGTCAGTCAGAGCGATTGCCCTGTTGAGTGTCATAAACCCACGCTGATCCATGATGGTGGAGAGCGATCACAGAATCATCTGAAGCTTCGAGGTGCTGCAGTATCCATCTGACAGCCCGGTCAGCCTTCCCTATCTCTCCCTCAGTGTACTTGGTGCTCCCACTCAGCCCCTCCCTCCCTCCCTCCCTCCCTCATAATGTCGACACATACAAAGGTTGACTCATATCCACACCTGTATTATTTTCACATCTGAGTCACCAATTAAAAGTTTTAAACCTGCAACTCCATAAACACTCCATTCTGTCAATCATATATATATAAAAAAAAGAGCCTTAAAGCCAGAGGACCAGCACTTAAGAGGAAATTACTGAGCTGTTCCTGTGAGGACACACACACACACACACACACACGAACATTCCTGTGTCAATAATTAGCTTGTACTCTGATCTTAGCGCCGTGACTCCAAGAAGTAACTCGCAGTCTATCTGTTTCCAGCAAACACTTACAGTGTTTTTGGACCTCTCAAATTAAGTTTGCCTGTGCTGAAAAACAACAAGCATCACATTGGAGTCAATTAATTGAATTTTTCCAATATGAATTCACATGATGACACACAATGGACATTGAGGACATTTATTGCAAAAGAGGGAGTGATGAGAATCTAAAACAAACAGGCTGTTTCCTGTTGTCTTATGGCCAGGAGCTGCAAAGCACCGAAAATTTGATCAAACCACGCCAGGTGAGAACAGCGACACCCACCTCATATAACCTTATTCAATTTAGCTCCACTTTGCCCAATGAGTAACGGCCAGTCACCCACGAAAACACACCAGTGCTGCTGGTCTGAAAACATTGCTGAGATGTGTGTGTGTGTGTGTGTGTGTGTGTGTGTGTGTGTGTGTGTGTGTGTGTGTGTGTGTGTGTGTGTGTGTGTGTGAGAGCGAGAGAGAGAGAGAGAGAGAGAGAGACTGTATTTGATCACATAAAAACAAATCAAAGCTAATCAAAAATCCCCTTCCTCATCCTCCATCATCAATGCCAGTGTCTTGAGTAAACAGGGTAGTCGTCCAGGATACACTCTGCTTCAAGGCATTAATGGCGGTTAAGGTAATTGAGTTGGGAAATGGTCATCCACAACCCAGACTGACCTCAGAGTGGTTGTGGAGACACTACAAAAAAAAAAGGTGAACTCATTTCTTTGTGTCAATGAATCAAACATTTATAAGGATGTTGAACAGAAGATCAACATCATCAAGCAGTCCACCTGAGAAGAGCATAAAGAACAGTAAGCTATTCATAACTTAATGGACTTGAATCTGAATAACGGAGTACATTTACATTTTCTTCTAAACTTTCTCTCTCCCAAAATGGTTTACTTCTCTAAACAAAATCTCTGTGCAGTAAATCAAGGGGAAGTGAAAAGAGGATGTGCGATATTATAATCGCATGGAGTTGCTTTCATTTCCATGTGAGAGTCCTCTCTGCCTCATTTTACTGTAACATCAGTAGGGACTGATGATAAGAGCAGAGACGGACGGAGACACTCTACAGAGCTCATGATTGGGTTTTTGTTTGTGCACTCTTTGCACCATTGAAGTGATTTTGAAGGTATTCATATATGATGGACTGCAACATGTCACCTTATTGAAAACCCGCCAAATCAACAACATAGGGTGCAGCACTTCCTCTGAAAAATCCATCTGACGTCACAACAGGTGAGTGCACCCTTTTGTCTGTCCACTGAATAGTTTTGTTTTATTGAGAGAGGGCTTTATTTATTAAGGGTTTTATTTCATCTTTTTGAAATGCAACTGCGATCACTGTCTATCACCACACACAGGCAGAAGCAGGGAAAAGCGTTAGAAGCATAATGGTAGAAACTTTGCATTGGAACATTAAAAACTGTATGGACTGAATTTGTTTTGTGACGTGTGGACAAGTAACTCTCTACTTATTACTAAAAAGGTAATTTAATTCAAAGATAACACTTATCACACTAATTGTTAGTTAATGGTTATTACATGGTACAAGGTATGTCCTCACATGACTAAGCAGAGGAACACCGCAGGTTTCAGTGTCAACTTACAAACACTGTGTATTTACTTAGTTGCCACTGGGCACACTCGACTATAACGATTGCTGTCTAATAAAACCTTCCTGCATGGATCATTCCTTCAGGAAAGTTAAAATGTTTGGTTGTGTTGCTACTGTTTACGGTGGGTTTAGACTGGTTGTTTCTATTATTTTGTCCACCCCATTTACATTAATGAAGCAAGGATTACGACCACTTTAAAACTGTATTTGAGTTCTGATATCTTTCTATCCCCTCAGAAATCTGCTTTTAGTTGATTTATTATTTCTGACAAGGGAACCAGTCACAATGTTTGTTTACAATTACCTCTGGGTAGAAATCCCTTGTATCACGCACTCTCTTACATATAATTTCATTACCTTTTTTCATTATGTTATGTCAGTGTGCATTTCACATCTCATCTAGAGATGTAAATACAGGAGCAAGTTCACACAGAAGATCCATTTATGTCACATTTCATCAATAAATGAATGCCTACATTTATTTGAATTTCAATAACTTTTTAAAATGTTTTGTTGTATATAATGGCACATTAATCTATTCAGTGAGTCATCTATTTAGTATCTATTCTTGATTTTGACAGTTACAGTCCTCCTACATGTCTGATCTCGTCTACCTCAAAATGACTGCAGTTGTTAGTGCAACGTCAACTTAAGCTTGGTCTATAAAGTCAAGACTCTCAATTTAAACTCAAAACACATCTACAGATTTATGAACTTGATGGATGTTTCATTTTTGGCAAGACTGTTGTATTAGATTGCATTAGTTTTAGCAAGGTGTACCGAATCTACTGGCAACTGAGTGTGCAAATCAATAATAACATATGTATGTTTATTTTTTTTACTTCAGTGCAGACAAACAATGAGGCCTGTGTATGCTGCCATCTGGGTAGCAACCACATTGGTGGGACTCCAGCTGAGCGCGTCATCCTCTGAAACCAATGTCAACCGCTCATCCCAAAACCTCTCCTCTGTCCCGGGAGACCTGCCTGAGACAGTTGAGGTTTTAGACCTATCATGCAACCGCATACAGCAGCTTCACCAAGGAGACTTCAATAACACTGTTCACCTGAGGTCTCTCAACATTTCATGGAATAGTTTGGAGGAGATCGACCCAGACACGTTCCTCAACACGCCACTCCTGCAGGATCTCGACCTGTCACACAACAGGCTGAAGAACCTGTCGGGTCAGGGGTACCTGCTCCACACAAAGAACCTGCGGATGCTTAATTTGACCCGCAACGACTTCCTCTCGATGACACTCGGGAGTGAGTTCAGTTCCCTGGCAAAACTTGAATGGTTAGCACTCGGAGCTGAAGAGATCCATCTGGGTGATTTCAGGAATATTGCTGAAGTGAAACTACTTACACTGACACTTTCCCTGGAGGGTCACCTGGAATATGAAGCGGGCAGTCTGAATGGCGTTAAAGCTCAACAGCTTCAGATAGCCTTGACTAGGAATCAGATACTGAACCATGATCTGTTCCATGACGCTCTGACGTTCTTTGTTGAAGTGGAGTTGATGAATGTGACAGGAGGCTTCAGTAGCCTTAGTAAGCAGTTAAGCGAGAGAGCAGCAATCCGCACATCTTATCTTTATCTCACTAACATAACAATCAGCTGGCACGAATTGACTGACTTTGTAAACGTGGCTCTGGGAACATCCATCAGCCAAATCGGCGCTTCTGATGTGGCAATGCACACTTTGCCTTTCGAGGATACTCCTGTGGCGAAGACATCTAAAATGAAGTCCTTCATAGCCAGAAGGGCGAGGGTGATGTCTTTCTTTTTCTCACAGGAGGTTGTATACGACTTTTTCATCAACCTACCAGTGGAGAATTTAGCAATCCTTGAGACTTCAATCATACACATGACATGCCCCGAGTCACAGAGTGGACTGCTCCAGCTCGATTTCTCCCTTTGTGCTCTATCCGACTCCATCTTCTCCAGAGTGGAGGGTCAAGAATTCATTGAATGTGAGAATCTAGCCAACCTGAAGAAATTGACTCTAGTGGGCAACAATCTGAAGAACTTCCAGCTGCTGAGCAAACGCATGAAACACATGAAATCCCTGCAACATCTGGACCTCAGCGTCAACCAGCTGGTGTACGACGGTGTGGAAGAATGTGTCTGGCCACCGAGCATCACCAACATGTCTCTGGCTTCTAATCGTCTGACGGACTCAGTTTTTAAATGTGTCCCAAAAGGAATGGAGACACTGGACCTCCAGAACAATCAGGTTTCTGTGGTACCATCATCCATCATGAATCTGAAAAACCTTTCATCACTCAATCTAAATGCTAACAGGCTGCGGGACCTGCCAGTGTGTAAGGGCTTGCCCGTACTCAATGTGCTTCTGCTCAAGTCCAACTCCATCCACGCCCCGTCTGTGAACAAGCTGGAAGGCTGCCCCAAACTGAAAACACTGGATGTCAGTCACAACCCCTTCGCCTGCACCTGTGCTCTGAGGAGTTTCCTCAGTCTTAGCATCAATACTGAAAAGGGGAGAGGTGACACAGGAATTGAATTGTTGAGCTGGCCATCGGGCTATTACTGCATCTACCCTGAGACCATTAGAGACTCCACCTTGAACAAAATCTGGATCCCATTGGTCTCCTGTAATGTTGGTCTTCTAGCTGCCACCATCTTGTGCCCAGCAGTGTTTTTGATTCTTGTAGTTCTAACTCTGTGCCATCGTTTGGACATTCCCTGGTATATGGGCATGATCTGGCAGTGGACCAGAGCCAAACATCGTGCCAGAAGGCGACAACTTCGACCTGAGGATCTGGTGGGTGTTGAGTTTCATGCTTTTGTGTCTTACAGCCAGCATGACGCAGACTGGGTGCACAACTCCATGCTCCCCAACCTTGAAGGCCCTGCTGGAGGGCTCCGAATCTGCCACCATGAGAAGCACTTTGTGCCAGGAAAGACGATCATCGAGAACATCATGAGCTGTGTGGAGAAAAGCCGACGCGCCGTGTTTGTGCTCTCAGCTCATTTCGTCAAGAGCGACTGGTGCCATTACGAGTTGTACTTCGCCACCCACCACCGCCTCGGTCACGGATCGGACAGTATTGTGCTGGTGCTGCTCGAGCCTCTTCCTCAGTATCTGATCCCATCTAAGTACAACCAGCTGAAGTCCATGATGGGCCGACACACATACTTGGAATGGCCTCAGGACAGGGCCAAGCAAAGGCTGTTCTGGGCCAACCTCAGAGCTGCCCTACAGGTGGACTTGCCAAATGTGCCAGTCACAGAGCTAGAGGAGTGACGACATTCAAGACAACTCAGAAGTTAAAAATGTGTCCTCCTACTAGAAAGAGGACAACGGAATGCCACTCAAAGTAAACTTTAGGCAAACCTATCTGCCCCAACTTCATTAAGAAGCATTTGTCTACATTCGGTAACAGCAGCATCCACGGGACGTTTTGTATTTAGTATAAAGCTAGTGATGGAATAGTAAGATAAGAATGTTGTAAAGTGTATCATGTGCGTTGGTTTTTCTCCTCTGTTGTTTGTATATGCAGAGACAACACTGCTGCCGTCAGCTGTGTGCACACTATCCAAAGGATTGCTGATTTGAAGTCAGCTAATTTTCATGTTCATCTTTAGCATTATGCACAAGGAACACTTCAAGGCCAGAAGGAGGAAATTTCAACAGAGTAATTCCAATCTCCGACACATACACGGATGCAGCATTTATGAAGTAAAAAGGAAGTGGAAAGAGGAAGTGAGAAAGGGACAGAAGGGAGAAGGAACACAGGAGTTAAAACATCTGGAGAGACAGAGAAAATGAAGCATGTGTACTATATTTCCAGTGTCACACATATGTACTTTCTTCAGCTACAGCATCTAATTTCTAATTTTGTAGTATGAGCTGGAAATGAACTGAATCAAAATATCAAATGTTTTTTAAATCACATTTACTAGAAACATTAACATAAACTGACAACTTGATGAAATTTGTAACAAAAAGAATAAACTTTACAAAAGACTTTAAAAAATGCACTTCATTCTTTTCCTCAACATTTACTCCCACAAAGTCTCACTATATGATTAAACCATCTCATAAGCGGTTAAGCACAGGAAACTACACACATACCATGAAAACTGCATGAGCCCGTATTCTCTCCAACTCTCTGACAAGAGAGATCCACTTTTAAGGCAAGGAGACTTTTTCTTTTTGCTACAGTTCAGTGGTGGATGACAAAGACAAGACAGAGAGAAAAGAGTCCTGTGTTGGGAAACAGCCGATGGGGTCATAAAGTCAGTCCAGCTGTTCCCAAAATATCGACTATGAAAAGGTTTGAAAGTCACAGGCCAGGTGTCAAGGGAGAGACTGGATGATTATGATTTTCTCGTTGATGCAGAAGCGGTGAAGCACGCTGAACAGGTTCTCTCCACAGCGCGACACCTGCCTCTCCATAGCCAGACGGAAATCTTCCTTCACTCCTTTGGTGATCCCACGGGTCACTGTGTGGTGTCTGAAGAAACAGCAGTACATACAAAATGAACACATACATACATATGGTCAGAAATGTATTATTTTGAGATGATTTGTCATAAACAGGGAGACTGAGATCTATGCAGTAAAGACAAAATCATGCAAGAAGCAAGTTACTTTTTCCTTACGTACATAAATCAGCCAGTCAGGTTTCATCATCAAAAATAAAAACCACATACAACGTGTCCACAAATGAAATGAGATCAAGTGTTATGAAAAGGCAAGAAACTAAATTGACTGCACATCAAGACCAACATCATCCTAAAATAACAACGACAACAGTGATGACCACACAAAGACGAGCGATGGCTCAAAAAAACAAACGCCGACAGGAAATCAAAGAACGACTAACTCTTGATGTAAAATGACAGGCCCAAATCAAACTGGGGGGATGACAAGCCTTAAAGTTGGGGATGAAGAAAGGGTGAATGGTGTTGGGGTGGGATGGGACTGTGGGAGGTGGGGCCCTGGGTACCTGTCCATCGTCTGCACCCCTTGTAGCAGAAGGGTATTTAACTCCACCCCCAGGGCGGGACTAGGGTTCCTGAGGGACAGCAATATTCAACAACTCTCAGTCAGTGAGGGTGCATTCAAGAGTGTTTACGTCTATAGTAATGAATGAAGGAGTTTGATAGAAGCTTTATTTTACCATAAACCTCTTCTCTTTCTAATGGCCGCTCCATTAACAGCATTCTCAAAGTAAAAATTTTCCCCACAGGCCATGTCGACTAAAATCATCAATCATTAACACTGTTCTCTTTGAAAACAGCAACAGAACGGGAGTGTGAAGAGTCACGATGCCAACTAGAACATTTCTGAATGCCAGGTTCTTACTTGATCAGCATTCCCTGATTGGGTAGCAGCTCCAGTTGAATCCTCCCCCCTTCTGGTGTGCGCAGGTATGCAAACTCCTCCAGCATGTCGATGTCTGACAAAAATCATGAGCTTATGGAAATTATCATCCATGACAAGAGAACGCAGACAAAGTTACTGCAAAGTAAGGGACACACACAACATCTAAACATTAATGACTTTTTAACTACTGACCTTGAAAAAGCTTGTTCCACAAAACCAATTAAGGTATGCATTAAATAAATAAAAAGACCCAATACAAACATAGCTACAACTACTTGCAATGTGTCCAGGGTGGGCCCCTTGCCCTGAGTTAGACTGACTGAACTAAGTAGTTTATAGATGATATTTGAAAACCCATTCTCTGTCTTGTTTGTGTGTGTGGTAATTGAAAAGGATACTGGTGACATAATTGAAGAAATTCTCATACTGGAAACTGCCTTGCTGACAGATCTTATCCACTGCCTTTAAAAACAGCATCTCGCCCTGTGGCCAGTCATGCTGCAGGAGCACCACCACATGACCGAGGGACAGGTCGTCTCGGCTGTCTGTAAAGGCACGGAGCTGATTGGACAGAATGAGATTTAAGTGTGTGGATTATGCGAAGTTTGATATAAAAATTTGATGTATTTACACAGACTTGAATTACCTTGAAGCAGGCCAGCATCAGCTGGAGGCAGAAGGGTAACACAGCTTTGCTGGTGCAGGGAAGCAGCCTCAGGTCATTACCTAAAGATGACAAGAAATGAATTACTGCGTACTGTTGTGATAAATAGTTATGTATTTTTCTGTCACATTATAGTTTCAACAAAGGTCAGTTCTTTCTCATTAATATGTAAATTGCAGCAAAGGGAGGTTGTGGTTTGTTAATGGTAGCAGAAAGTCTGTCAACACACACATACATGGGCAAACACACACAATGTCCCCAATTGTAATACATTGTTTCTAAATATGAAACCCTTTACCATTCAGTTCAAACGATATATTATATGTCAGTTTTACAAAACAAAATAAAGGCTTTATATGTCAGAATCAGTTGCTGGACGTTGCTTTACAAAAGCAGTAAATTACTAAATTACTTTACCTTTCCTTGTTTTTGTCTTGACTCTACCCTGATCCTCTAGAGTCTTTGTCTGTACTTGGTTTGGCGGCACCAATCCACCGACAACATCAAGTAGCTTCTCACAAGCCATCTGATTAACAAATAGAAAACATACGCATCACATGTGTAAAAAGGGGGTTGGATGTATCATTGCTAGGCCTGTCCTTATTGGAACCTACACTCAAGTTTAAAGATAATTTGCATAATTTGTTTGTAATGCATGTCAAATAATGTTACATAATAAAGGTATGCATGTTCGAAATCTGGTATAAATCTGTTCAGAAGTCAGCAGCACTTTAATATACTAAAACCAAATCTCTACAAATTGAAGTCTGCTGCAGCTGCACGCCTCTCAAATTGACCTTTAGTACATCTCCACCTGCAGGCCAAATACTGCAATGCAGACTTCAGTTTTGACAAGATCATAATCATAGATCAGTGGTCCCCAACCACCAGGCCACAGAGAAAGAATAAATAAGTTATTTCATTTCCATTATATTGACGATCACACTCTGTAAGTTCTTTTATTTTTAAAAATGGATTCTCTTTTAATAACATCCGTCTGTTCCTCTTGACGCGCTTGACACGTACCTGTTTCAGTCATGTTATACCCAAAAAAATAAGCCCTCAGGCTAGCTAAAATGAATAGAAAACAAATGTCTTCGGAGAGCTACTTTGCAAAGGAAAAGGGAGAAGGCCCAATGATGAGACAAGAAGAGCCTACGACTGCCGAGAAAAAGGTAGCTACATGTAGGGAGATGGACAACTGCTTTCAGCTTTGCCGATGAAGTGGCTGAACTGCAGCTGTAAATTACTTTACCTTTCAACTGTTGGAGACTGCAAATGACAGTGGCCTTAAAGTATGTTACCTTAGTAAGTTGCAGAGTAGACTGGACATATGGAAGGCAAATCGGGTGGCAAGTATCCGTTGTCTAATTGTATTTTACTACCGTGTAATCCAGCCCCCCATAAAATAATGTCTTACATGAAACTGGTCCTTAGTGCAAAAAAGACTAAAGAATAACAGAATATAATTCAAAAATTTCAGGAACATAAATAGACAACAATACTCGCACCATGTACATCAAAATGTGATTTGAGAATGCAACCCGTTCTATATATGCATGTCTTCTGATGCCTAACATATACTTATGTAAGCGCGCTTGTGTATGTAAGGTTGTGTGTGTGAGCGTGTGTGTACCCTGTACTCTCCCAGTGCGTAGTGGCAGGAGGCCTGTTGTATAAGGGCCCTGTGGTGCTCCAGACTGGCCTGACCTGAGGGGCTCTGCTGGCCAGGCTGAGGCTGTTGCACTGCAGCCATCTGGTGCAGGCTGGAGAGGGCCTTACGATACTGTCCCTGGAGGGAGAGCGAGGTAGGGAGGGAGGGAGAGAGAGGGAGAGAGAGAGAGAATCAGCATGTAGTCACTGACAACTCATGAGGCACATGAAAAGACATTCTAACGTCTATAAATATCTATTTTCTGAGCTCATTTTGCCTCATTGGTTAAATAGTAAATAAAATAAAATATATATATTGCCATATCCTGAGTGTCCAATTACTACATTTTCTCACAGGAACCGATAAAGTTTAATTTAATCCTGTATAAACTGTTAAAAACATGTTTCTTGCCTGGTATATGATCATGTCGGTGAGGAATATTCTGAACCACAGCCAGCTGTCCGTCTTCCAAGAAGCACAGATCTTCTTGAACTCTGTTAAAATGCAACGGTCCACTCATATAATTAACAAATCATCAACACTTTTAGTTCCTGTATACCTCCAAAAAGAGGACCTTTTGAGTTGTATCAGGACTTTAAAAGCCATAGGAATACACCTGCTGCTGTTGTGTTTGTATGATATTGTGTATGAGTGACTGATGGACACATGGACAGAAATGCTATTTACCAGTTTCCAGGCCATCATGAGAATGAAGGAGGTCCCAGCTCTCCCTCGCTGTGCGAAAGCTGTCCAGAGTCTCCAGCCAGCTGGGCATCTCAGTTTTGTTTACTAAAATGTGCCGACCGCGACCTTTTCCTAACCCTTCCTCATCATCTGAGCTCTACAATGACATACGCAAGCACCAGCACAAACACACACATACATACACACAGAAGCACACACACAGAAACACACACACACACACAAAGATTAATAAAGAAGCAGGTATAATGGTATAATCTCACACATAAAGTGATGTGTCGGTCTTTCTTGGTTCTCAAAAATCCATCCATACCATTGTCTTCTCTCTCCCATCAGCCAATTTGCGTTTCTTATGTGCATGTTTCATGGCTCCTCTTTCCACCTCCACATCGTTATACACCGAGCTCAAATCCTCTACAAGGATCCATGGCCCTGAAGTCAAGGCATTCACACCTGTCAAACAATACACACATCATTAGATCATTTAACTGTTAATTGAAAAGACAATGAAGATATATAACCTGAAGTACTAGAGTGAAATTTAAAACAGTGTACTGTGTATGTTTAAAAAGACAGAGGCTGACCCTGGAATAGTGCAGGTTGTACAGATGAGACATAAAGGAAGGCACTGCGGAAAAGGACGAGTGCAGCACAGATGACAATTTGGCTGCAGCAGCGTGATCTTGTGTCTCCTTCCAAACCAGGAAGATAGTGACACAGCTCCTTTACTCTCTGCAACATGTCCACGTAACTCCTACAGCAAACGGTACAAAGCAAAGGGTAAAAAACAACAAAATATCTATAATCAACTTCAAACAGATTCTCTTATATGGACTTAAATCTTTCACTCTTATCAATGACTTAATACTCAATTAAAAAATTATATCAAAAGCTGTATAATAACTCTGTGATGAGAATGAGAGAACAGTAATGTGAAAGTATGGATCAACAGCATAACAAAACTCCAGACTTCAAAATCACCATGAAGTTTAACCCACATTCTCTTAACTACTTTTAACATAAACTTCTTGACACAGGATTCTTTGCAGGGCTGTTGTATTGGACTAAGGAATGCACCCATTTATACAAGGAACATCAGCTTCAGCCAATATTCGCCTTGTTGACTGCCATCTGACTATTGTCATATAAGATGACATTAAACGATGGAAGTGGTTGATATTTATCTGTTGTGTCACATCAATTTTGCGCTGGCACATTCATGAGCAACTGGCTCGAGACATCCCCGCCACCTGTCTGTAAGGCTATGTAAGAAGTGAAAAATTCTTATCATTGACTAGGTAGGTTTGACTAGTAAATTTAGATGATGAAATTTCTGCTCTTTTGAAGGTGATATAATGAGGGGGTGAATGACTTTTTTGGAGCTATTTGTTTGTTGATAGTTTTGGTTGTTCTTTTTGCATCAAAAAGTTGTATTTTTTGAGCATTGGTAATATACCATCAGTTATTAGCATCCAATATAAGATTTTATATTACGAGAGTAACCAGAATAAAAACAGATCCCTGTTTAACGGTACTGGCTGATCGACAGGCAGACAGATTGACTACCTCTGTCCCTTGTCACCCTGCCACTCGCAGCGTGCTCCAACCACAGCGAGGATATCTAACAGCCTCTCCCAAGGTTCCGCCACCACCGATGACTTCTCTGACAGGCCGTCAATCACATAACGCTGTGAGCCACGGGACACACTGGGTGACTTAATAGATCCACCTTCTTGAGAGCCTGACACAGAAGACAAGAGGAAGAGGGGAAAATGTTAAGTAGGCAGTGAGTAGAAAAATATGGGGACAGAATTTACAAAATCTTGACATTTAAAGTGATAACACTGGGTTAGCATAAAGACAGAAGGAAAGAAAAATATCATAAAGTTTACCCTGTATCTGTACATCTGGTGAGGGTCCACGGGTAACATAGCCGATATAGAATTCAGCGGCTTTCAGCATGTACTTCTGCATCAGGCTGGCTGGCAAGCGCATATCCATGTTGTTTATGACCAAGGGAAGGACATCACACACTGTAATAACAGTAACAAATTAGTGTCAAAGTCAATTCACATAGCAAGTGGGTGTTTGTAACCATTTTAATGAACTTGTTTCACTCACCAAAAAGTTTTCTGAAGCAGTTGACAGGGGTCTCCACGTTCTCTGATGCCTCCGCCTCTAACAATGTTTCTCCAAGATTGACCTAAACATACAGCGAAAAAAGTTAGCGCTGATCGCTTGAGCGTAATTCACTCTAGGTTCAAAAGAGAGTGCACAAGTGTTATGTTATCATTACATACCCCATGTTGGACCACAGACTCTGGAAAGCGTTTAAGGAGGAGGAGCAGCATCTCTGCCTTCTCCAAAGTGTTGAAACACTGCTCTGTGGCTTTCAAAAGCATCTCACACTGGACACGGCCAGGCAGTGTCTCAAAAAGCCCTGAGGGCAAAACACAGAGACATCCAAACATTGTCAAAAACGAAGTGATATTTACTGTATGCATGACCTGTATATTGATTAGGCAGGCATATCCTCTCACCTCGCAGAAACTGTGCATGTTTGTCCTGAGAGTCACTGCGCAGGGCAGCTGTGATGACACTGATCTCTCGCCAAACAATAGGCTGATCTGGAAAGTTTATAAACCTGCAAGGAGAAGTCCGACTGTTAGACAGGACCAAACTGGACCACTTGACATCAATGCCAGTGACACAGACATAGTTCACTTTAACTCACATGTCATACAGCAGTCTCCCCGCTGAAGCAGTCCTCTCTGCATTCCGCTCAATGATGTACATTTCATACTGTGAAAACATGTGAATCACAATTTAACAACAGAATCATAAAGGAGGATCTACTAATTTCAAACAAGTCAACTCGGCTTGTACAAGAGAATACAGTTCCATTGGTTCGACTATAAGCTGCTGAGGTGTGTTTTTTAATGTTACCTGTATGTTGAAATCTGCAGGGTAAAGGGTTCTGGCAGTGATGAGCCAGGCTTTGGCCGCACACGGATCATCAGACACCAGCTCCCGGGCTCTTTTCACCAAAAACTCGCAGTCTTTTTGCGCTGACATTTTACATGAACTGAGATTTCAGTGCCGACGGCGGCAAACTGACCCCACACGCAATTCAGGCTGTGTTTTAATGCATACGGCTCTCTTACACGCACAAGTCTCGGTGAATAAATGTCAGGTGAAAACAGGGGCCAACGATGGCGTTAAGCTAAAGAGAGCTGCTCTATGCAAAATGTAAGAGTACAGCTAGCAACATCCAGCTAGCTAGCGTTAGCTGTGAGAGTTCCCGTTAGCTTATTCACTAGAGTTGTTCACCGGGCCCTGTTCTACTATTTAATGAACTTATTTAGTTGTAACACCAATACATATCAACAAAAACAGCAACTAAGTGTAAAATATACCGGTCAGAGCTAGCTATCGTTACTTATTTACCGACAAGTCTAACGTTACGACACTGACGTCATAGTGTTGTCGTAAAATTACGCTCCATTCTGCTTTGCGACCAACATTCAAGCCCCATCAAAAACAGTTCATTTTAGCTTTCAAGTCAATATAATACAAACAATTAAATCCGCAATAATTTCCACACACAAACTATCCACTATTAACATCGTGTTATAGATGTCAGTAAGTGTGAATGTGAAATAAGCTCTCTACACAGTCGTAGCCACAGCCATGTACTAGCAAATCTGTAGTAGTGCGCATGCGCTGGAGAAGCATTTCTGCTGGCAGTCACCTGCTTCTGTGGGGGCTGCAGACACGACCTACAGTTGTGCCCAGCTACCCTGAGAATAACTGCTATCCACCTGTCCGGGGACAGGACAGCGTCTGGTGTACACGGCAGGTAAAGACTAATTTATAAGCACGACGGCTTGACCAGCACTGTGCAACGCTCTTTTGCCTCTTGACATTCAGTTGCTGTCAACGAAGTCCCCAACCAATCATCAGTCAGCGTTCGTCCGATTTGACTCCGATCATGCTAACCCCTAGCATGCTAAGCAGACAAGTATTATGCTGGCGCATGCCGTCATTATATCTGACAGTGTTCTCGTGTCAGCCTTTCTTTACTTTAAACGTGAATTAGACTGACTGTTACTAGCATAATCCAGAAGGCCCAGTACTTAGCGCTGTTGAGCTAGCTGAATTGGCTAACCAGCCTAGCATGTTGGTGTCCAGCTACCGTGTTAACCTTAAATATGCTAGCCCGTCGGCGATTTGTTCATCTGTTAGCAAACTCGTCATGCAGCAACTATACTTACTTCTTGTCTTTGTTGTAATATAATAGTTAGCAAAGAGCAGGCCTATATGTCTGTGCCAGCCTACAGCTTGGAGGCATGTAAGGACAACAGGCGTGACACGACAAGACGAGTCTTAAGGAAGCAGCGCATAGAGTAAGGATTTAGTAATGGAACATTATCATTAAGTAACAGTGTTGTTGTGTTCTACTCAAATCTATTGATTTAGTAAAAGCATCCGTATCATGTCATGTTGTGATTGTTTTAAATTGTATTTTTTAATGTCATCTGACATTGGAAAAATTTGTACTTCCGGGTCTACAAATGGCTTCACTGACAATCACTTATAGCAAAATGAAAGAACATATCCATAAGCAGTCAAGTGCACTCTGTTAACCAACGTGTAATATGTCATTCACTATGAATATTGAAATTGTGCCTGTAAAACTCATCATAATGTTGGTGGTGATCAGATGTAGTTGTATGTTAAGGAATCACAATGGTAGCAGTGCAATAATGTATATATATTTTTTATACTATAGTTTTATTATATTTTCTTTTACATTTCTTGACAGGCTCTCAAAAGTTGTGGCATACTGATCCGCAACTGTCTAGGGATTTCTTGAGAGGTATTTTGGTTGACATGTTGTGACCTCTAATGACCTCATAGCTTCTCCACCCCTCTCTCCTCCGTGGTCTATGTTTAGACAACTCCTAGACAACATACTCAGTGTGATGAACTTTTTTTTTACTTTGGTAACACCTTGCTGTAACTCAAGCAGATTTGTTTTTGTATGTATGTGGTAGGGTGTGCCACTCGCACCTTTAATGCTTCAACAAAAGTAGAACTACATCAAAAGCTTAGTGCTAATGTAGAATACATGGGGCTTTGTAATGCACATTAAATAAATGGATCAGTGTCTTCTGCCGCTCATAGCTGTGCTCTCCTCCCCCATAACTAAGCTGACACTTATCAGTCCATTGAATTATGTAATAATGCTTATCAGTGGCCAGTTGGAGCAGCCTGGTTGTGCATGTTGAAATCAGGAGAAGGAGGTTAAACATTTCAGTCTGTTTAAGCCGACATGTAGCATGTACGGCCATTTAGTCTAGACCTCAACTTATTATTTAGATTTTAGACAATATATAGAATTTGACAAATTAATTGTATTGCCAAACATACTGGCAGATGTGCAAAAAGAAATTGTACTGCACAATACCCTAACCCTAACCCTAACCCTAACCCTTGTGTGATTGGGCCCAAATTGAATCCCATTTGTCCTTTTCGGTCATCACTGACTCACTCTCCCATCTCTGTCTCCCATACAGTCAAATGAAAGCAAAGTAAAATGTAAAAATAAGGTCATGAGGCTTGATTAGTATATCTGATCTTTCCTCTCTCTTTCTCAGTGTATATATTCCACAGAAGAGTGCAGTGCCAATGTGAAGTTGGAGGAACAGGCTGTGGAGCACTAAGCCTCCCATGGCTGTTAGCACCATGGACTCTAAGTCGGCCCAGACATCTCAGCCTCAGGCTGCCCTGACTAAAGGAGGCCACTCCCTGCTGCCTGCTGGGGTTCTGAGTGCCAAGCTGGGCAATCATGGGAGGCACTACGTCTGTGGCTCCATTGCAGCTTTTACCAACATTGTTGTGACCTTCCCCATCCAGAAGGTGCTGTTCCGCCAACAGCTGCATGGCGTGTCGGCCACTGAGGCAGTGCGGCAGCTCCAAAGAGACGGACTGAGGAATCTTTACCGGGGCTTGCTGCCTCCGCTACTCCAGAAGAGCACTACAGTGGCCATCATGTTTGGCCTGTATGAGGACTTCTCTAGAGTCTTACTAGACAGGGCCGTTTGCACCGGCGTGCCGGAGCTGGTTACCCGAAGCTTTGCTGCAGCGTTGGCAGGAACAACAGAGGCCTTACTGACTCCATTTGAGCGTGTACAGACTCTCCTACAAGACCATCGGCACTATGGGCGCTTCAATAACACAGCTCACACGTTCCGAACACTTTTGTCTGAGTATGGTGTCAGAGAGTGCTACCGTGGCCTTGTGCCCATACTCCTCCGTAACGGCCCAAGCAACGTGCTCTTCTTTGGGCTCCGCGGGCCCATCAAGGAGCAACTCCCAGAAGCCACTAGTCGAGCAGGTCACCTGGTTATTGATTTTGTTTGTGGAGGGTTGTTGGGGGCGGGCCTTGGCATCATGTTCTATCCATTAAATGTGGTAAAGTCCAGGGCTCAGTCACAGGTTGGTGGAGCCTTTCAACCTTGCAGGAAGGTGCTGCTAACAGTGTGGAGAGAAAGGGGTGGTAGTTTGGCCATGCTGTTCAGAGGGGCCCACCTCAACTACCACCGTTCACTCCTCTCCTGGGGGATCATTAATGCCACCTACGAGCTGTTATTGAAGATCATATGAGGGTGGGGGGTGGAGATGAGATGTAGAGAGATTGAGCATGTGTATATAAAGGGAAAAACCTGTATGGAGTGATACAACCCATTTGTGGAGAAGATAGGAAATTGTAAAGTAAAGCTGATGCACTTGCTGTCTGGCACTGCTTTTGGGATGCTGGAGTTTCCGTGACTGAAAGACAGCAATTAAGTTGCACTTCTGACTGGGGCCAACAGTTGGTGTAAGATAAAACTGCCATTGTTACTATTTACTGTTGTCAAGGTATTAATAACAAAACTCACGCTTTAGCCAATACGAAACTTGTGCCAGGGTCCAAATGAAATACCCCTATTTGCTCTATAATTCTAAAATGTAGGGAGCAAACAGATGCTTTCCTCCCACCATTTCAAGCAACGATTATATGTCTGGATTAAGTGTTTTGTGAGAGAAGCTTATTCTTCATGTGTGCTGTGGTGTGTCTTCTTGACAATGTCCATCTGCTTGTTCGACCAAGAGCACTTCCTCTGTGAGGCTGTTTTCTGCCAGTGAAACACTTTTGTACTTTTGAAATACAATAAGATACATTGGCAAGTAGAACTCTGGCTATTTCATTTCTCTTTATGCTCCATCTCCCACCTATTTAACCCATATGATGATGAGATCAGAACACTAATTCTTTAGAAATTATTAAAATGATCAAAATCTGTGTTGTTCATATTAGAAATACTGTCCAGCAGACACAGGCGGGCCATTTAAACAGGTAATCCTCACAAGATTGCAACTATATGTCTCAGCTTATTTTATGAAGTGCTACTGGCAGGGTGTATGTGTAATTTGAGTTCTGACAAGTGCCCATTGATGTATATGTGAGTAAAATATACATTTACACCAACTTCTTGTGTGTTTTTATGATTTTTTGGAAGGGAGACAAATTATATTGAATCTGTTCAAAGAAATAATCCCAGCTCTTTAATTTTTTAAAAATCCTTTTCCTGCTCCAGAAAAAGAACTTTGATATCTGACCTTGCACCGTCAATGCATTTGGTAATTTTTGGTTCATTTATTAACTATAAAACCAAATGCTCCTCAATGTTTGTTTCCTTTTCTATCAATTGTTTTATACATGTGTCTCTCTTCCTCTGCTCACTCTTGTGTATCTTTGCCTATCTCACGCTTGCGCTCCTCTCTGTCTGTAACATCTGTTGACATAATGGGCTCAGATTTCAAGCTCGAGTAGATGCAGTCACCACGCAGCAGCTCTTTTGCTGGGGACGACAGCCCAAAGAGGAAAGGCATGCTGCTCGGACACAGAGAGAGACTGAGCAGTAATGGTGCAGAGAGAAGAAGGGGGCAGAGGGTTATGTTCAGTGGCACAAAAAGCTCAAGCTGCCATGTAAATGAATCACTTAGCCTATTTTTCCAATTCTTTTCATTTTGACTGTCTGCAGTGTACCGTTTCTTGTGATCTTTTCAGGATTTTTCCTCTCCGAAAATAAGACTTTGTATTGAAAGAGGTTTTCTAAGTGGGGCTGCATCACTTACATGAGGTAATGCTGTTGATGAATGCAACTTCCCCTGAAGCACAAGTCACTGAATCACTATGAAAATGTCAAATTATCATATGCAACTGAAATGTTTCAACTCAATCCATTAAAATTGTTGACAGTGAACAGTCTGTTACGCTGGTGTTTACTAGGATTATTGATTTACTTTCACTTAATTCAGCAAAAAATATGGGTGTTTTACTTACATAATGGCACCCATACATTATGAAACCGAATGGTTTGTGAGTCCTCCTCCTAATGAAGGCTTTACAATAACCTGCCTCATCTACCATTCCTGCTCCTCCCTAAATATGCACCATAATCCCTTCTATGTAATCAATTGCACAGACATGCTTCACCCTTACAATGATGTATTGTAGTCAAACTGAACATACTGAGCACTGAGTCATAACGAAGGATGAACCAAACCCTTAGATAGTCTGTCAAGTTCAACACCTCTGTCTGCACTGCACTGTCAAACCATGTTTTGTACATGTGATACAGTGCTGAGCGCAACTTTCTAGATTACCGTGTCAAGAAGTCAGACTGCTGATAATGATCAGATTAAGGGCAATCTGCCATGGGGACTTTGGATCAGGCAGAGTTGAGCTGCTGTGGTCACAAAGCCTCTCCGCTCTCTCGCCAGTTCTTTTCACCCTCACACATGTCCTCATTACTATCACCTTGGAGGAAATCTTCGATTTTTACATTCTAATTCATTATTTAAGAATGCATTTTAATAGTAAGAGTGGATACGTTCCTCTAACTCTGCTGGCTCTCTAAATAATTTAGAGACATTCCCTGTACCAAACGAAAAAAATAGAGAGAAAGGAGGCCTCCGTGCTACATAAATAGATAAACACTGCCTTCGTGGAAGTACAGCCACTCGGTACTGGGAAAGGAATCCCACAGTAATCCTCATTAATTGTGTTAGTTGTTTAGTGAAAGTGCAAATTGAGGCTACTTAGACTCCAGAGGTGTACGTTCAGATCTTCATTTTCTGTGCTGATGTTTGGGTTTAATGTTAGGTCAGGCTGGTAAAGTTTAAGTGTAACTCCAATTTTACACATTAAAGTGTGTTTATAGGTCACATAGTTCATATTACTGCATATGTGAAAAAAGTAGCCTTTCGTGGCTCCAGACGAAGCTGCATGTTGTCTGATACATTCCACCAGTGATATCACTCAATGGCAAGGTTGCATTGTTGGTAATGGAGGTGCCGGGTTCTGAAAAGAAGAAATCCCTGGTGCTGCTGTATCGATTTTCACCCAATAGACAATATTTAGGTTATTTAGCGTACATGATCTGGAAGTTGATACATGAAATGAGTTGATAACTAGTCTGTGGACAATGTTAAGGTCAATGTGTAATTTTATTCCCAAACAATAAATGTTCTTGGTACATCAACTTCAATGCATGTGGGTACGGAAAAAGTGAATGCTTATGAAGAAAAACACGCTGTCCTCTTTGAAATGTCGGTAGAACTTTTACCATACAGAAATAAAACAAATAGGTGACACAGGCACTCGTCCCTGTTCGGGCCTGCTTGATGATCTAGAGATGCTCCTGAGACATAAAGTATGTCTTAATGTTAGTGCTTTGATGGACACTGCAACTAAATTATCTTCATAGCATCTGGAAGCTCTGAAATCTCACAAAAGAGTTCTGCCTTCTTATTTTATTTTTTTTAAGCATGGCCACCTTGACAAAACCTTGCTCAATAATCAATTTGGTAGATTCAATCTACCATCTATTGCCAAACACTTCAGCTAATCCCTTTATTATATTTGTATAAGCAACTGTTGACTGATTCCGCTTAATTGCTTTTTGTTTTAATCGAAGGCGGCTCAAACAAATCCTCTGAACCGAATCTCTCATTAAATGTGGTGACATCAAGTGATATGGACGAGCTAGTGAACACTGTACATCAGCAAACTGATCAAGCAATGTAATCCTTTTTACTGACAATTCACAGACATCAGTATAGACAGGAGTCTTTACATAGACAAAAATGCTAATACCATGCAACTCTGCAGAACGTTGCAATCCATAATGCAGTAAGTTTTCCCGAAACAAGACAAAGGCCAACATTCCAAACAAAGAAAGCACCCATTATATTCAGACAAACATAATGCAGCTATTGTTGTTTTTAATGTTAGCACAAAAAAACAAGAATACAGTGTGTGGGGTGGTGGGGAGTTTATGTTTGCATAGCCATAAACTAAGGTAGAGACAGAATAGGAGACAAAGATATAATGTATATCTACACTTCTGACCCCATCATACAGCAGTCAGTCCATCTGTCAGTCAGTATGTTGTTAATAACGTGGTGTGCCCAAAAAGGAAACCGTAGTGGGGAACAGTTGTGGCTCAGTGTTTTAAGACTTTGGATCTTTGCTACATCTGGACATAGTTTAACAGTCACCCTTGTGCCGAGTCAAAAACTTTTTTTTAACTACATAAATAAGGTCCCCAGTTTTGCTCCCTGGGCCTCATCCACACATTCCCAGAAAATATATCGTACTGTATATGTAATGTCCTTTGGATGAAAACTAGATTAATGTTATAATACTGCATACATTTGGGTAATGGGAGTATTTCCAAGAAGCATTCACTCAAAGTCAGTCAGGACTTGGGGAGAGGGTAGAAAAAACACTTTACACAAGGTTATGTGTCTCATAAAAAGGTGCAATCTGTAACAGTCAAAAGTGCTCTCCCTGCTTTGTAATGGTATAGTTGTGTATCCCATTAATATGTGACTGTAATGTTGAAAAACTAAATCCTTAAAAAGCTGCGGTCCCTGCACATATAAAACAAATCAGTTAATAACTGTATTTTTGCAAGTGTGATAAAGTATATTTTTCAGTATTTTGTCAGTAAAATGTACTGTCATACTAAACTTGATAAATGACAATTTACAGATTACACCTTGTAGAGTGGAGAAATCTTTAAAGCAGCGAAAGATAACATAATACTGTCTCAAAGAGAAGGAAAAATAAAAATTCCAGTGACATCCATAGTTTTTTTTTTCACCAGAGACCTGCACATCACAGACCATGGTGCAAATATTGTAAAAATAAATACATAAATACATAAACGGGTAATCCATCCTTACATACATACACATATTGTATCATAAAATAAGAGAATTATAAGATAATTATAAAATTCATATGTACACAATGCATAGTCCATATGCGTCCAAGAAGAGGCCAAACAACGACGTTTCCTCTCTTCGTTTAGGGTTCTGTTTGGTGTATGTGTTTTCCATGTGGGTTTGTGTAATGTGGGTTGAAGTTTGTGTGCTGTGGTGTGCATGGCACTTACTGTACAAGAACACAGGGGTTACACACCAGATCACTCTGTGCTGTTTCATTTTGTCTCACCTCGAGCCAGTGGGCAATTAGTAGGTAAAAGTTCACAGATCAAAAGTTGAGAGGGACGTGTCCAGGCGTGTCCGAGGTGTCTAGTGTGTGTGTCCGGAAGAGCTGTGTGAGTGCGAATACAGAGGAGATGAGCACAGTGCAGCGCTTGGCGAGTAGCCTCACCCCATCACTCTCCCCATGACCCTGTCCAGACCCAGCGAGGCCCACACTCTTACTTCCAGCACCAGTTCCAGCTGTCTCAACAGCCCCAACAAACTCCCGGTACAGACCCACTATCTCCTTTAGCTTGTCCATGGGTTCCTCGCTGTCATCGTCCTCGTCTCTGTGGTCCAGATTCACATTATGGCAGATTTCACAACCAGGGCAAGGGTTTGTACGCAGGCAAGCTGCTGACAACTGAACCAGGGCACTGAAGCTGTTAGATAATGAACGCAGGGCTTCATCAGGAGCCCAGCCTACACGTGTGGCCCGCTGACACCCAGATGCCAATCGTCGAGCCTCTGCCTGGAGAAGACTCCTTTCGGCCTCTGTCATAGTGGCAGTGCTTGTCCCACTACAAGTCGGACTGGGTGTTGGGGTAGTACTGCCTACCGTTCCATTGTGATTTAGATCAGGCCCTACTTTTGTGCCTGTAATATCCTGCTTTGAGTCTTGACATGATGTTTGTTGGGGTTGTTCAAGCACTCCCCTCTCTAAGACTAGCAGAAGTTGGTCTATATCTTGACGTAGGGAAGCAAAACCTCCTTTCAGCCCGCCATAATTCTTGTTTGTAAGTGAACGAAGAGGACAACCAAGTGAGACTGTGGGGGAAACCGGACATGAAACTAAGGGACTGAGTTCAGAGGAGGCGGTGGAGAAGGTAGAGAGTGGACGGGGGTTGTCCTTGAGCAGCGACAGAATATTGGGGTTTGGAGGGGGTGTTGTAGGAGGGGGTGTTGTAGGAGTGGGTGTTGTAGGAGAAGATATAGGTGCGGGTCGTGTAGGTTTGGGCCGCGTACGGCGGGAGAACTCGTAAACAGTAAGCTCCTCATCAAAGCTGACACCGTCCTCAGTGTCTCCACTGAAACAGTTAGCATAAACAGTGCGGCAGCCACAAGCCTCCCGGTGTTGCTGTGGAGGAGTAGTATCTGCGAGTGATGAGGTTGGTGAGTCACCTCCGATTTGCATGTTGGTCACACCTCCCAACCCCACTGCAGAATGGGACCGTGACTGAGGCTGCTCTGATGAAACACTACCTCGGTGTACGCTATGGTCTTTAAAACTCAAATTAGGGTGGGAGCCATTTGTCCCATTAGCCTTTTTCATGTGTGAGGTCACATCCTGTGCCTCTTTAATGGTGGCTATGACAACCTCAGCTCCATCCTCTAAAATGTTCTCTTTCCCTCCTGATCCTGATTTTGAGGGCAAAGTCGTCTCTTTTTCCTTGACAGGGGTTTTGTTTAAATCTGACAAGCCACTGGCAACAGATAAACCAGAGCCGAATCCTGACGTGTCTCCATTGATAGAGCTAGTAGAGGGATAATCCAGAGTTCCCAAAATCTCCTGGGAACGCGTCATGTACCAAGGCAGAGCCTGGATCTTCCCTCTCAGGGCAGAAGCTGGTAGTCTGCCTCCCAGGCTAGAAGAGCTGGTCCTCAGATCTGATCCTGATCCAGATCTTCCAGGTTCTCTCTTTTCTAGGCCCCCGACACCTGTGGAGTTGGTTGAGGTGAGGGAGGTGGTAAGCGTGAGAGGTGCATCTGTATTTTTGGGTGACAGGCTTTCATGACTCAGAGAGACCCTCCTGGGTCCTGACTGGACGCTGCCATTGCGGCTGCTCCAAGGTAGAATTCCATTTGGTGGACTAATGCCATCTTTAAAGATCCCTTTGCTTGGATCAGTTGGGGAAACAGGAGAGCTAGCAGGTAGTGACAAGGGATGGAAATTGATGGGAGAAGTGGGTTTGGGGGGCACTGGAGGGGGAACAGATAGCTTTGAACCTGAATTAGAGCGCGGGATAGTGGGTAGATTTGGTGGCTTTTTTGAGGGTAGTGCAGTCCCATTGCTTTTCCCCTCAACTTTAGGAGTTTCCTTTTCATCAGGGTTGTATGATTTATTATTGGAAACAACGTGCGCTCCATTGTCTTTCGTCAGATCTTTACTCTGTTTTGTGCTGTTTTCCTGCCATTTTGCCTTTTCCTCAGTTTCTGGTGTTGTACTGGGTGATGGCTGTTTGCTGCACCTCACTGCTGTGATCAGAGGTGAAGACAGAGGGAGTCCACCTGCCCCAGATGTGACAGACTTAAACTCCATGGTGTCTGGCTCCATTTCCAGGAGTTCAGAGGACATACGGCCAGAGGCATCCCCGTTGCAGTGGGCATATGATTTCCCATGCTGTGGGGATTTGGGAGGAATGATCTGAGGTTTGGGAGGCAGCTGGGGCTTGGGTGCCAGTGGTGGTTTGACCTTAACTTCAGGTTTCTGAAATTGCTTTGTTGGACTTGACTGTTGGTTGGTAAGTTGATTTGGGGGGCCTTTAAGTTTCTCCAGTTCCTTCTTGATTTTATGGGACTGGGCTTTATTGGCAAAGGGGGAGGACAGCTCTTTTCCTGGTAGACCTGGAAGACCATTCCAGGTTCCACTCAACCGATTAGCATTTCGCCGGTCAGCCAGCTCAGCGTCTGTGAGAGACAGAGACAAATCAACAGAAAAGAAGGAGAGAGACATCAGCTGATTTATACAAACGTAATCATATTAATGTCTTTGTGAGCTAAACATGCTGCCATAGACAAAGTGTCTTAAAGGGAACGTGACAAGGATCTTATTCATCTGCAAATTCAGAACAAACAAGCTCTTAACAAACCTGATAGATCAGGAACTGGGGGAGTAAATCTCTCCTGTGCATCGAAAAACTCATCCTCGGACTCTGAGACAGCGTCTTTGACAAACAGAGGTGGTTTAGGGTTTGGTGAAGGTGTCAGGAATAGACCCTCTTCGTCCCTGGAGAGGCGCTGCTCAGCCTGTCCAGCTTTGTTCGCAGGAATTGAACTGATCCTCATTGGGACTTTGGGAGGGGTCTTTTTCTTTCTTTTAATGGGTGATCTATCAAAGGGTATGCTGTCAATCATTCTCAAATCTCTTGAACTAGGGATCTTAGAAATTCGCCTAAGTTCCTCCACTCCACGATCTTCCTCGTCATCATCATCATCATCATCGTTGTCATCATCGCTAGTGGCCTCAGGCGGGCTCGGGAGAAAATCAGCCTTGGAGAGCTCAGCAAAGCAAAGGCAAGAGTTGTCATTGCCACGGTAATTGAGGTTGGTGGGTCGCAGGGGCCCTTGATGGCGTTTCGGCTCCAGGAGGTAGGGGTGGTGGACATCCAAGCTCGGTAGATCCTCACTTGTGCGTGGTCCACGACGAGATGTGGCCTTGGCTGAAGCACTGCTGTCCTCCAGGGCAGCACTCAATGAGCCACTAGACAAGCTGGAGAAGCTGCTGGTGACCCGTGGGTCAGTGTGGTACCAGCTGGTCTCCAAGTTCATTTCTTCATCCATAATGCTAAATTTACGCATACCACTTCCTGTTGCTCCTCCTTCCTCTTCACCCTCATTTTCCTTACCTTCTGTTGTCACTATTATCTTCACTTCCTGTTTGCCCTTGTGCTCCTCTCTCTCTTTTCTTTCTTCCTCTCTCCTTTTTTCTTCCTCCTCCCTCCTTCTTTCTTCCCAGTCCTGACTTGCTGGGTCTGGACGTTTGTAATTCTGAGAATCCATTGGGTCATCCTCATCTGTTGAGTCATCGGAGTCACTACAGCAGCGAGACACATAACCTAATAACACCAACACCAGACAAGCATCACAAAAAAATTGTTAGTCCATTATTAGAGCAGAGTAAAGTTTAAAATATGATGGTCTATGGCTTTTCTAACCGTACCCATACTGGCTGGTGATGTAAAATATGTCTATAAAAAGGCCAGAGCCAGAAAGTTATAATTTAAAGTGAAACAACTCTTGCTCACTTGATAGGGATTCATAGCACACGCCCTCTATTACGGCGAACCTTCCACACACACCTTCTTCAGCAGGAATCCGGTGCACCCTCACTTTTGGGCGCCCCAGACGGAAGACACTGACAGTGGGATCCACCAGGAGTTTGTAGTAGCCTCCCAGTAGACACCCTAAGTCTTTGGCTGCCAGAGAGTCCATCAGTAAGGCAAATGGCTGAGAGGGGGAGGGCAAGGCAGAAGATAAGGTAAAGCGGTAGTGATTAAAGCCAAAGGGTAAGGGAGAAAAGGCGAAGGAGTGGGAGAAAGAGGGACAGAGAGTCACCTTTGAGTCCAGAGAATAAGCTTTAAATAGCTGCCACACACCCCCTTGGGCTGTATGCTGTTTGTGTATTGGAGGAGAAATAATTGACCTATATTTACTCTAGCATGAGCTTTGGTGCAAATGTGGTGCGGTGAGTGAATAGCAATTTTTCCATATCTGTGTCAGTGTATAAGTGCCCTCACATTTATGAATAATAGAGACCAGTATCTTGATGACCATGTGCATGAATCCAATGACTTCCATACCTTCATGTCGTGCAGTGAGATGCGCAGTAGGCTGACTTTGTCCGACTCCGACAGCAACTCCACTCGGCTGATGCTGCTGAACTCCACAAGTGTAGAAATCACGTTGAGCTTGTGGTTGATGACTTGACTCATCCCATACTTGGCTCCCACCAGCAGGCTGACTAACACCTCCCTGTCCTGAAGCTAAAAAGAGGAGGCAAGAGCGAGGAAGCAACACGTCAGAATAAAAGAGGAGATATGTGTTGAATTATGACATGATAGCAAAAACCCAAGACCTAAGCAAGACACAAATACAGTGAACACGGGAAAAAGGAAGGAAAAAGACAAATGCAAGAAGTGTATAACAAAAGAACATGAGGAAATAAAGTACAAAATGAAATAAGAAATGCCTGAACTTAAGACCCAGAACCATGACATTAAATGGTTTATGGTGCATGCTTTAGCACATCAGGCTCCTAACACTTACCATCATTGTGGCCGTATATGATCGTCCCCCGTATGAAATGAGCTCTCCCAACTGAGTGAGGTAGGCCAGCCGAGCCTGAGTTGCAGAAATGACCTACGCCAAGGTGGACGTGGAGAAGAAAAAAATGAGAACAGAGCGCAGATGAGGAATGAAAGAAAACCAGGAGGAATGTCCTGGTTGAGTTGCTGACCAAAACAATGCTCTCCATGGAGAAATATGTTCCAGAAGCACTGTCCAAGCCCAAGTCCTGCTATTTCCTTTTTAATTACCCTCCCACCATCTATCTGTCTCCCAACCTGCTGTCACTTCATACACCACTTTAAACCACACAGAGATTAGCAGCCACAGTAAGTGTCAGCTAAAAAACACCCTAAAGCAACTACTAAACTGACACTATCTATTCCTTTTACGCATCTCAATGCTTCCTTCCACTCATCCATCAGTCTGTTTCTACCTTCTGGCGTGGCTCTAGCAGGGACTGAATCTTTTTCAGGTGGTAGCTAATGGCTTTCCTCAGGTCCTTCTCCCTCATGTTGCCCAGCAGCGTGGGAGAGATGAAGCTGTCAAGGCCAAACTCCTTCCTGTCATCATCACACACACACACACACACACACACACAGAGGGATGAAAGAAGAACACTGTTACCTCAATGCCAACTAAAGCAGAAACTGAAATTGAACAAAGCTGGACTCCCACATGCGCTTTACACTTGATTTAGTTAGATAACATGATCTGGCAAATCCGTCTTTCCTGGCTTTAAGCTATTACTGTCCTATGAGGAAGCAGCAGCTACCAACGTGGTTTGGATATTTTGTCTTTTAATGTTGTATTTTTTTTCCCACAGCTGCGACTAGATGTTACTGTCAGCCATACTGTATTTTAATTGAATGCCCCTTGTGAGTGTAACTGTAACCACGACTCCATCAACCGAGTTAATGTGAGGTGAAAAAAAAGCTTGCGCCTGCATTACACAGAGTATTAATGACTGCAATGATGTACACACATAACCATATCAATCAATCACGGGGGCGTCAGTGAAATGATCATCAGGGAAATTGAATTGCGCATACAGTTTGTGTTTGTGCATTTATAGCTTTGAATTGTTAAAGAGAGAGACAGAAAGAGGCAAAGTTCGAAAAACACATTGAGAAACTTTTGCACCAAACACGGGAAATTTGATAAACACACCTCTATGAACAGACACAAAACCTTTTTCAATCACATTAATAGATTAGGGCATTCAGCGTGCACCCTTATCCCCCACAAATTACAGTGATTGCAGCAGTACTACAAGCTTGAACCTCTAGATGGTCAAAATCCCACAAAACCTCTAATGAGGAGTGCTGGGGTCAGGGTAGAAGTGTCCTACCAGTGTGACCCTTAAGCGACATGCGCACACAAACACATATGACTCACGTAATACTCTTGATCGAGGCTCTGGTCTGTCCACAACTATCAAGTCTCTCGTGCATGTGCAGGGCAGCCAGGCGGAGGGCAGTGTTACACTTCATCTCTACTGCAAAACGCTCCTGCAGCACGTCCCCGACGCTCTGGAAGCAAACACAGTCACAGCATGATGCAAACGCTTTCACAATATGGCAAACATACCATTGCACGACTGACCAGAGCAGCGTATTTTTACTCTTATAATATACCAACAGACATCATGTCAGAAAAAAAAAAATACACATACACATATCTTTATAAGTAAACCAACACTGAGACACCCAAGCTGCCATTTATGAGGTAAAAACAAACACAACAGGAAGCAAAAACTCCACAGAGAACAATAAATCAACATGACATAAGTGGCACTCCCAGCAGATGTATTTTTGTAATGTTATTTGGAGCACACTAGAGAAAGTTGCTAGACGTACAGCAATGAATATACGACTACATTTTTACATATTCAACATATGAACATTAAGACTTATTCTGCACACGTAAATAAGGAGAAAAGGGTCAGATTGAGGTCGAACAAGACAAATTAGCTTCTCTAACCTGTAGATAGAGGTACTCAAAGGCAGAAGGGTCATCCTGCAGCAGGTCTGTGGGGTCTCTGGGGATGAAACACACCCTGAACAGACATCTGTAGTCGTGGGAGTCTTTTTTCTGCACCACCTGGAGAAGACACAAAATTAGACGTGTAAAGACAAACACAAGCTCTAAATGTAAAGACAACAGCAATCTACATTATACATAATATTATTGTTGGAAAAAACACCCAAAAGTCTCACTTGAGTGAAAGTAAATTTTACATATATTTATGTGTATGTATACTATGGGTCAACCACTTATCGCCCTGATTATTTGATCTGTTATTCAGCATTTTTCTGAATATGAGAATTAGTGTTTCTTTAATCCGACTACGGAAAAGTTAAATTAATTTTAAAATTGTCTACTTTGGCTCCTAGGTAATCTGAAAAGTAACTAGTAACTAAAGTTATCAAATTAAGTAAAAGTAGAGTTTTTGTCAACAAATGGGCTGGAAGTATATCATAAGTATCAGAAATGGAAATACTCAAGTAAAGTACATGAAAATTGTACATAAGTACAGTAATGAGTAAATGTACTGAGTTGCATTCCATCACCTCCTGATATAGACAGCCATAAACGCATAAAAGCTATTGTTTTGTTTTTGTGTGGATTTGTTTTCTTCACCTTCTGTATGAGCTCGTCTTCGTGCAGCAGCACTAGTTTGGTGATGCTGTACTGTTGCTCTAGCACCAGGGCAAAGTACTCGATGGCCCGGATGGACAGTTTATCCTTCAGAGTCAGAACAATGTCCTGGAATGGAGAAAGACCAACAGTTCAGACCCACTTAGACAAACAAGTTTCATCCCAGGCTGCTGACGGCTGATGGTCAAGCCTGGGTATACAAACTGAAATACACCTACAAAATCTACATTAACGGTAATAACATGCTCATGAAAACGACCACTGGTGCGTTACTAGACCGATGATCTACCTCCTATCTCATCATGATGACTGCATCTCTCTGACTGCACATCCACAACTGGACTGAAGAGGCGACACTTCACTGCAATCCAGATCTGTCCTCCTAACAAATAGCTGTGAGTCACTGCGTCCTCTTCCTCATCACTTGTTAATGTTTCATAACGTCCTCCCCCAGAAAGCACATTATATAATTAATACTTTTTTTTTTGCATTATTCCACCATTGAGAACAGCTAAGAGCAGCCTACCCACACTCTGACGCTCATGGGAAATCACACCATAATTTTGGCATGCTTAATTGCAAAATACACCCACTTCTTTCAAGGAAGCCTTCCAGTAGAACAACTTTCTTTCTGGTCTCATAATACTGAGAAAGTGAGGGGGTCAAAGAACAGCCATAAGAGTGAAGCAACATCACTTATCTATGAATCTGAAGTCTTGATTCAATCTATTTGTTGCTTACTGCTATTAAGATAGGTGCATTTGGCGTATTCAGCTTGTCATATAAATAAACGTCCCTAGTCTCTTCTCATTGGCTTTCATAGAGCACAAGAGTATTGACAAACACATCAGCCACCCAAGAATGATGCTGCTGCCTCTCAGGCCAAGCAGTAACAAGATGCATCATCAGATTACCCGTCCTGCATTCATGATTCATCAGAAGTGACACAGTTAATGTTATCAGCCCACATCCAGTCCAAACATTCTTATGATAGGTTAGAATTAGTGGTAAAATGTCCGCTCTCTTCTCAGATTTAAACACACAGCCCGTCCCCTCAACCACTAGGGGTCTCTCGATGGAAACAATGGAAAGAAAAGGCGTAGATTAATGTTGTTTTGAAACAGTGTGGGATCATGGGAGTTGTTTTTCGCCACTGTTAAACAACCAAACTTGCAGATAACGATCAGTTTAATTGATGATCTTCCTTCCTCACTCTCTGATCTATTACCTGATGTTGCCCCAGTAGTCATAGCGAAAGGTGACCAAATGAAACGCACCTTGACTTCTCTTTACTTCTAGCCATTTTTAAACATCTAAAGCTGGAGTTCGCTGAACGAGTCACTCGCTGCTTCTACTTCTACTCGTTCTTTGGGTCGGTCGCTGTGTGCTTAGTGCGACTGGGCTATTAAGCTACTGTCATCTCTACTCATACCCAACTACCTCATGTCTCACTCACATGTAAGAAAACCTCCAATATTATCATAATGACCACAAACATCAAACATGGCTTTTGCGGAACTTAACACTGTCAAGCAAGCATGTTGCTAGCATTGTGTAATTTGGCTGCACTTTCTCTGCCATTCTTGTGGCACTAGCTTGATAATAGCTTTAGCTATGCATCCACCAGGCTCTGTGGAAGAGTCTATTCACGCAACATGAGTGTAGGAAGGCAAGCGGGTACATAGTAGTAGAATAGTCGTCCAATGTTTCTGGACCTAGTGAAAACTGGATGGGCTTGTCAGAGACCTGCAGCAGCTGCAGCTTTTTCATTTTATTTGTCAGAGCATTTTATTTATTGTCTGCTGTCGGGATGTTGAGAGAGTTTCTATGAATATAACAAAGCTTCTAGAGTTACTGACCAGTCGTAACCTAAAATGCAGAATGTCATGTGTTACATCTTAAATATCAAAAGCATGTTGAATACATACCTTGACAGTGGTGGTATTGTCAAACTTGAAGGCCTTCGTCTGTCCGTTCTCTAAATAAACTTTCAGGACATTGGGCAGGAAGAGAAGAGAGTTTCCCTGGTGGAGAGAAGTGAGAGATATTGTTGTGGCAAGACAGCAATCGACATCAAAGAAGGAAAGATAAATTAGGAAAAGGCCGCGTGACAGCTTAGAAAGAAAATAAGACCAAGTAAAGACTCATCGAAAGTGTGAGCGATCCAGAAATGAGAGTGACTCATCAGCGGCTCACAACAGCTTTCACTCCCACCTGAGTGTGCCCGTTGACCACCACCTCCTCTGCGAAGCGCACTTTAACTGGATTACTCCTCAGACGAGCTCTCTTCTCTGCCGACATGATGGACGACTTGGGGTTCTGCAACGAGAAGGCGCACACCGGCTCCATTATGTGAGGCAGCGCCGCGGATCAAGGCACGCACACACTTGTTGAGGCTCAAAGTGCGACAACACAGTTAATCCAACAAACTCTGAGACACAGCTGTAATCAAACACACATGCTTGCACTGGCACAACACAATCTGACAGCGATGTGAAGACAGTTAATCCTGTCAGAAGATGTGGGCTTACAGTCACATGCTTGGGAAACACACAGAAGAGCCTGTGCAGTATTTAAATGAAGAATGGCATCATCAATGTGTGTTAAGGGGTGGTCACCAGTGTCTCTTTGTACTCACTGTCATGTGCCGCAGGATAGTCACATTGATACAATCCTCCAGTTCCCTGCACGGAGAAAAAAACACACACACACATAAACACAAGTGCTAAAACAAACAAACACACACACACAGAGATCATTATCCTTCCGTCTGCTGTCAAGTAAACACTTTCTCCTCTAACCTTTGCAATTAACTTGCTAAGCCTTTCTCACTCTCACACACACACGCTCAGAAATACATTAAACAACTGTGACAGTGCATTGAGTCACTGGACAGACTGGACGCACTGGCGGTATGAATCTAGTAACAAATGAAGTTGTCAGCACTGTCAAATAAGTATTCAATAAAAAAAACTGACATCTTTCAGCACTTGGCCTTTTTCAGCCTTGCTTCATCTATCTGTCTGTTTGTGATTTTACGGTCTGCACCCATTAAACTTATAGGACTTTCAAGTTGAGCACGCCTTCTTTCTCTCTGTGTGATTAATATGGAGCCAGTCCTAGTAACTGAACTGGTTTCTCATCATCCACACCCACAATTTAAAGCCTTGTATTTTATAACGATGGTTTGCAGTGATTTATCTTACCAACCTTTTAGCCAAAATATGGATATCATTAAAAGTGCTTTAAGCATTTTTTTTTTCTTTTAAAAATAGGTGTTTAATAGCTATACATCCCAACAGTAATCACTGTTTTTGCATGTTTGGTCAGTAACCCATGTCAGCAGTAAAAGAGAAACAACACTTTCTTGTATCCCTGCCCAGTTTATCCAATCAGGGCAGAGACAGTCCTGTCTGCTCCTGAACACACAGGCAGCAGGATCCCCCTGTTCTAGTAACCTACTCCAACTGTAGCGGAGCATGGATGGGCCTAATCTCGAACAGTTTTAGGCTATGTTGTTGCATAACTTTGCAGATAAATGCTACTGTTAAAGGGGCAACATGTAAGAACGCGGTTGAAAACATCCAAAAATTCAATACATTTATCAACAGAATGTGATGACATGACAGACATCTGTGTCACAGATTTTCACTACACGATAATCATGGCCAAAATAATTCATGACAACAGTACAGATATCTACTTGGGTAGAGATTCTCGCTCTTGTCTTGTCATCTCTCCCATCATGATTTTATGCCACCATGGTGGTAGCTGGGGTAGTACCTAACTAGCTAGTTACTGCATCTTTTTCATCTGTTCTCTGTTATACGGTGAGTGGCAACAAGCACTAAGGGCCATTACCACCATGACAAAGTGAGAATAAGAAAATGACTAAAGCAACTCTGGATTATTGACATAATATTACATACCATGTGTCATCATTAACACAATATCAATATCTTATTTCTGGTATATCTTGACACCCCACTGTGTATTATGTTGAAGAGATATCTACTGAGGTTAGCATGTTATCCAGCTATCCCAGTCCAAAGCTCCCCTGCTAGCGGTGTAAGCAGAAACACTTCCCTGGTGATCCAAGCTCACAGTCTGTCCCACTAGCTGCATGGCTAACTGAGAAAACTATGTAACAGCAGCAATGGTTAGCAGCAGTTAGCTGTTAGAATGATACACTGGCCCCTACTGTATTTGTTTTGAGCATGGGTTCGACAGGGTGCCAATCGTGTTTCATCTTTAAAACCTTTAAATGAACTGGTTGAATGTATTTATTTTGTCTTAAAGAGGCGTCTGAGCTACATACTCATAGTTTATTATTTATTCATTATATTCTGAATGTCGCCTTGTTTTACATGTGGTGACAGAGATAGATGGATGGTTTGTTCTCACCTTAAGACGTTTTCCACTTGCTCGTCGCCCAGATCCTCCAGCACTGTATCATTAATCTGCAGCACCTGGTCCCCTGGGTACAGAATCCCATCTGCAGGACTCCCTACATGCAGACACACACACACACACACACACACACACACACACACACAATGAAAACAGTGAGCGCTTGCATAAAATAAAAACCCAGCTGCACACGTGGGCTTGCACTTTCTGTACGGATAAAGAGAGATGTACACACAGATATAGACACACACACACACACACACACACACACACACACACACACACACACACACACACACACACACACACACGCACGCACACACATACACACATCCATGCACGTCCACACACACACACAATGACACATATGCTTATTCAACATGGCTGACTCATCAGTGTTCGGCTGAGCTCTCCAGGACGTGAGGGGTTACAGTTATTCTGGGTCTCATCCAGTTCGGCTCCGCTCTGCTTTCTCTAGTTATATTTATACTCATTTGTCTTCAGGCGAGAGAGCACGACTGAGGCGCAGCAGTTTCAGCTTACTCTAACATACTCTCTCTCTCACACACACACACACACACACACACACACACACACACACACAGACATATACATAAACATACTGAGTGTATGTATGCACAAACACACCCATGCAGGCACATTTTCACACACCCCGTCTGCCTGGCAAAGCCTGTCCCTGATTTCTGACCCACTGACGGCATCCCAAACTGCTTTGCAAGCTTGCACGCAAGCACGCACATGCTCAACACACATGCCGGCTACACATGCACACATTCTCTCTCTCCTGCCAGACAAGCAAACCCCTCCACCCTCCTACCCCTGCCACCCCCCCATCGAGCTTTCATGTCAACTCTGCCAATGTCCTGATCTTTGCGGTATTTCATGCTCCCTCCCTTCCTCCCTCCTCTTTCTTTCTCTTTCCTTCTTCCTCATCCACCAATTTCCCTTCCACATTCAACCTCCACACCGCCAGAGCATCGCTGACTCCTCCCACACGCAATGGTGTCACCCTCCCCTCCCTGCTCCCTCCACACTTTCACACTCATTATTTTTGCTCTCTTTGGCCGTGTTTGCACTTTGGTCTTTGTCTATTCCCTGCTGGGTCTTCCTGCTGGCATCTTATCTGTCTATTAAATCTTGTCTTCTGTTATTACCTCTCTCTCTCTCTCTCTCTCTCTCTCTCTCTCTCTCTTTCTCTCTCTTTCTCTCCCTCTCCTTCTCCATGTCCCTCTCTCTTTCTTTTTGGCAGCAGATTGCAATTACAGAGTTAGGGTGGCAGGTTGGGACCCTCCTCGGAGCATTTATCAGCTTTTTTACAAGATAGATAAAAAAGTAATGAATCAGCATATCTCTCTCGCACTTTGCCTCTCTCTCTCCCTCTCTCTCTCTCGCTCTATCGCTCTCTCCCTCCTATCAAAGTGGCCTAAATGAAAAGTGATTGAATTTAGAAAGGATGAGCAGGTGGCTCTGTTGTTTCTGTGGCTTATCTGGCACCGTGCCTTGCAGTTTGAATGCCAGGAGTGTGTGTGTGTGTGTGTGTGTGTGTGTGTGTGTGTGTGTGTGTGTGTGTGCGTGTGTGTGTAAATCTGTCGTGCTCAGAGCGTTGCACTGTTGCATAAAGCAGGTGGCCATTTGGAGAGGAAGCGGGACACATTACACTCTTCCACCCAGACACACACGCCATCAACCACCACAACACATCACCCCCGTGTACCTGCGGCGACGTCCCTGACCAGCAGGGGTTGGTCTGTGGTGAGGGTGAAGCCATGCCCAGTGCTGCTGTCCAGGACCGGGTCCCTGGTGATCTGCAGCGTGAGCTTGGCCTGGAAGTTCTGATTGGACAGACTGTTGGAGCGCTGCGACCTGCCATCGCCGAGCAGCCGCTCTCTGTGGAGGTCAAGCAGAGTCACAGGTTACCTGATGAGAAGTCTTTGTGCTTTATCGGCACGTGATGTTGAAGCTTTCTGGCTGTGGTGCAGAACTATAGCAAAATTAGAACCCAGAAAAATATGAACAGCACATTAAACTAAAGGCTTACAACATGTGCATTAAAGTGTTCATGTTAATAAGATAATAATGTGATCAGTTTATACTGCCAAGCTAAATAATATAGATTTACAGTACTTTGCTACTTGCTGAAGTGGTTTTAAAGTCTCCTCCCTTTTTCCTCTTGGACGTGCAGTTTGGTTCACTGTAATTCCACTACTTCACTTTTTTTTTCTTCTAAATGTGCAACTAATCACTGTACTTTTGTTGGACTGAATAACCTGTGGTCTTATGCTTGGAATGAGTCGTGTTTGCTTTAACCTGATTCATGGGTTATTGTGAGCTTTCTGTTTCTCTAATGTATGAAAAGGTTTGCATGGCATGGCAATTTCAACTCCTATGTCCTATTGATGTGCACGTTCTTTTTTCCCCAAAGAGACTAAACACTGTAGACGACAAGACATAAATTCAGGGAGATCAAGGGAGAAACAGTTCACTGCTGTACGCTGTCAACTTTCATCAATTTGTAAAGGGGAAGAGAGGTTTTTGCAAAGAACAGTGTGCAGGAGCTCTCTTGTCACTTTTCTATGGCAATTCCTACTTCAAACCTGTCTACATGAAACTGTGCAAATGTGAGAGTGTGCATGAACCTTTACACTCATCAGAAAATCTTTTTCTTTAACAAACCATTGCCCTCTTTATCAGGTCAGTGCCGACCATTAGTAATGAAAGTGGTTTTGCTGTGTTAAAAATGTGTTAAAAATTTCAAATTCTAGCAAATAAATTTATCAATTCTGAAATTGTACAAAGCTGTGTTATGACAGACAGCATCACGTTTATTTTCCTAATTAATTGACTTGCCTTTTTGTTCTTTTTTTGATGAAAAAAACATACAAAAATCACAATTTTCCCTTAGCCCAAGACGACGTATCCAGCAGTCCAAAACTCAAAGAGATTCAGTTTATAGCCACAAAAAAGAGGAAAGCAGGATATTGTCACCTACAACCTACAAATGGCTCTCATTTTTGCTTTAAAAGTGACTCAGATAACGGCTCTGTGATGCTGAGATTGCAAAGAATGTGCCCATGAATGTCTCTACCTTATTTTGTGCCGCTGCATCGAGTAGATGTCAAGCTGTTTCAATGAATAAGTAAAAGTTTTAACCTGAGGGTGGCAGGGAAAGTCGGGGGGATCGCCCCCACAATTAAAGATTTAGCTTCTGGGAATCATGGTGATTTGTACTGAATTTTATGGTGATACAACCAGTATAACGCTGAGATATTTCAGTCTAAAGCAAAGTGGGGGGCCGATCCACTAACATGCCTAAAAAAACAGCAAACGCTCTGGAAACGATGCTCTGATGTGATGTTGCGATTATCTCAACGGGCCATGTAGCCATCAATGTATACATCTCCACAAACCGTCTACTTGTTAGCCAGAGCTCGTCATACACACTGCTGCACATCCTCCGCTCAGATGCACCCTGGGAATATGTGTGTATGTTGTGTTTAAATCAAACCGTGACATCGTCTCCCTGAGGCCCTACTGTCCTGGTCAGCTGCTCATGACATTATGAGACTCTTTCCCAAGAATGACTAACAGGGAGTTTGCTGGGCTTCCTCTCTGCACGGCAGAATGAGAAACCACTCGACAAGGGGATGACGGGCTCTTGAAAGCATATTTGTGGTCCCACTCTGGGGTGTGTTTGTGTGTGAGAGAGGGACAGTCAGGTTTTTGAGAATGTAGTCAGCCATGTGTTATGTGTCTGAATGTGTGGATGTGGGGAGGGGATCTGGTGAGTGTTCATACCAGTAGAAGAACTATGTCTTCCTCAGTTTTTATTGTATTTAATAATGAAATTGTATCCAATCAAAACACAACAGCTAAGACATTTTATATTAAAGATATATATAGATATACCACATATCCCACACTGCCCCCCCCCCCCCCCCCCACACAGGATCTGGCAGCCGGCCCAGAAGTGGACGATTTTGTTTTCTTCACTTTCTCCCCCAAACCTGATTGTTTAGGTTTTTTTTCTTTTCACTATATAAGTTGTTTTATTTGTTATCGATGCAGCGGTTTGTGCGGGGTCAGCATTTTCTGCTGCTGCGCGCTGTGTGGTGCCAGCATTGTCTACTGCAAACTCAGTTGTTTTTCCCAACAACTTACTACTCCGCTTTCTCCCTCGAAACACCCTGAACAGCTGAAGTGACCCGCAGTGTGTCAGTATTCGTGTGTGACAACAGAAACAATTCAGCGGCTACATGTGGGACACACTGCGTTGAAGAGGATGTACCTGCTAAGTGACTCTCGGGTGCGACGTATTATTGTTCCCACCACTTGCTGCACCCGACTGGCCCTCCGAGCTGGTGACCTGCTCCTACATCGCTCCTTCTCCTCCATTTATCTAAAGGGACAAAGACAGAGAGAGCGATATGAGTCAGGGACATGATCCAAACAGGCAACACAAAAAGAGAGTTGAAAGGAATTTTTGGAGGCAGAAAAGAAGTAAGAAGCCGTTCAAAGTTTAGCTCTCTCTTGTTAGGCCTTGCAGGACGGCGCTCCGACTACATTAGCATCTCGTCTGCTCTGCGTTTATATTCAGAGCGTGTCGCCTGCCTTGAATACGATGAATAATCAGATATGTGAACAGAGACCAAGGGAAGCCGAGAGGGAAAAAAGAGATGGGTGGAGTGAAGTGGTGAACAACACACATATCAAAAAAAAAAAAAAACAGGGAAAAAACAGGATTCACAAAGAGCTCAACATGAATATGCTACAATCTGCATGTTTGCTTCGGCTCTGCAGCAGCTGGTGCACTTTCTGCTTAGCCTGCCCTTTAAACAGGGGGAGCGCTCGGGACATAATGAAGAATGGAGGGCTCAGTCGAACCCCAGGGAGGCAGAGCTGGTCAGCATTGAATCCTGACCAGATCTAAAGACTTACGACTGCCCTCAACCGTGTTTTGTTTCTGTCAGCCAATCAATACGCTGGCAGTGAGCTCGTAGGCCATCTGATCATTCCTTGACAGGGTTTATTATCTATTGCTGAAAGTATACGCTCAAACCATGGCTATATTTTACATGTTTTACATGGTAGTTTTATGTAAAAGCATCAGGCAGTGTTGCAGACCAAATCAAGTTGTGTTTTTGTGTTTTTGTGTTATGTATTGTTTAGCTGCTGTTTGTGATAGACCCGTGGCTGTATCGGACTGTTTGACCCCACGAGGCAGAGAAAGGGGAGGGAAACTTTGGCAGGGACAGGAAGAATAGCGACTTTGACCCAATCAATACGGCTAACGATGATAAATGTGCTCCTGCAACGGCTGCAGAGAGCTTAGTTTGATCAGCTCTTTAAAATATGGAGGAGAACTTCTACAGGAGCGAAGGCCTTTCGTTAAGGTCTTACAAGAAGCAGATTTCTGGCCTCCAGCCTCACTTTCATGAAGCATTTTAAAACTTTGTCCAACACGTGAGGAGGGTGAAGTCGTTACAGCGCGATTAGCTCACTCCTGCGTAAGGGGGAAACAATGCAGACTGCACTGCAGTCAATAGAGGATGTTAAGCAGCCCTGCTGTGAGTAAAGTTGTATTCATGAGAAAGAATACACAATTAATTTATCTTTTTTTCCGGCCTGTTGAAGCAAACGCTGGTTGTGTAGGTCGCTGTTGACAAGCCTCCATCAGCACTGGAGGAGTACGGCACACAGTGTAGGTCTGTCCTTTAAGAGGATTAGAGGCCCGCGTTCTGCACGGGCCTGCACTGGTCAGGGTGTCACTTTAGCACCTCCCGCTGATCCGGATTGAGGCAGATTGACGTAAATGAGGAGGGATGAGCGAAGCTACGTAGCAGCAAATGAGGAAGCGCTCGATCATTGAAAGGAACAGAAACTGGCACCGAACTTCGATACTCTTATTGTACCGACTGAATTGCTTCAATGCTACTGAGTATTAAAAGATGCCTTTTTTATCTTGATACCCACACTTTAAATCTCTTCAGCTTCAGTGAGCCAGTCAGCATGCATGATTGTTGTTTATAGTTTTTCTTTAGTCCAACACAGCACTGCAACGATTAATCAATTGAGAGATTTTCTGCTTTTATTTTGCCTTTGTGAAAGTAAAGGAAGACTCTTTGTGTTTTGTAATGTTGGTGCAACAAATGAATCCTTTTGAAGATGTTACTTTGGGTTCTGGGAAATTCACAGTCTTTTGCCGTTTTGTCCAATAAATATTGAATCAATAATGAAATTAATCGTTAATGCAGCCACAGTCGAACATTGTACAGATCTTCCACAGTTGTTTCTTTTTTCTGGACAGAGACCAGAGGCCAGACAGTGAGCTGTTTCTCAAGCTGCTCACTGGTCTTCCAGCAGCTCCTTCGTTTGACGTCATGGTACCGTAATGTGTAATGCAATTTTCTTTTTGTTGAAATTGATTTGAGAAGACGTTACTCACACCTTCAACCTTCAGTCAGTCTCATGCAACCACTTCAAATTGGTCTTACTTTAGGAGCCTCCATGTAGATTTTGTCTTTTAAAAGGGTGTAAATAAATTTTCCAAAATCAATTTGGTGTCTCGTGGCTTCCAGAAACTTATGGAGCCACGAGATGTTTTTTCTTTAAAAAGAAGAAAAAAAAAAGTCCCCATCTCCTTCAGCTGTTGAGGAGGAATACTGTTTTGCTGTGAAGCTTCAGAAATGTTTTGTGAACTACGAAACTTCACCAGACTTTCCATGAGCATGAGGGTGAGTAGAAGATCACTATCGATACTGGTAAGAAACATTTTTTTTAACAATGATCAGTGTTGTAAAGATCAGGACACTGTCGAATGTGCTGGTGTCCATGTGTGCGTGTGTGTGTTGTATGTGCTGTAGTGCTGCAATCGGTGCTGAGTCAGGTGGTATTTTTTGCTGTCATTCTCCTTCTTCCTCTCTCTTCTGTCTTTTATTTTCTCCTCTCTCTCTCTTTTTCTCTCTCTCTCTCAACCTCACTGTCCTTGCCGAGTCAGGTAGTGGTCTCAGATGACAGTCTCTCTGGGCGCCAGCAGCCATTTTTATATACATGCACATCCTCAGCACTTGATCAAGGGGTTTACCATCCTCCCTCTTCACACCTTTATGACCTTACTAAAGCAGAATGTTAAGCAGGTGTGATGGCAAACGTGCTGAGAGTGTATTCACGTGCGCGGTTTAATCCAAACTAAACATTCTATTTTGGAAACAAAGCACTGAATTACATGAAGCTTCTGGTGAAGGCAGAGAAAGATCCGACATGTTCTCAGTCCTCACATTCAGAGGTTCCAATCTTGTCCGCTTATTTTAAGACGGCAGCACAATGTCCCATTTTTAACTAAAGACTGCGAGAGTGTGACTCACCGTGATGTGGCTTGTCTCTTCAGGACTCCAGAACACAAATACCCTCTCGCCCTCTGAGACATCAGCTCCGCAGCCCCTCCAGGATTGGCTGAAAAGAGGTGGAGGGGGTTCCTTGTGATCATCAGGGCCAATCCCAATCTGGTGCGGCCACCTGTGCAGAGCAGAGGAGGGTGACCTGTCAAATCCCATAAACAAGATGCATAACCACACGACGAGTGTATAATTAGACCGGAGCGTGAAACGGCCAGTTAAGAGGTCTGAGCGAGTTGGATCAGCGGCGTCTGCATTGGATTTTTCAACCTATTTAGGAGCAACTACTCCAGCTGTTGATGTTTTCAGAGTGAACACGCAAGTATGTCAAGCGAAGCAGATGTGAGTCCAAACCAGTTATGTGGTTGTGGTTTTTCCAAGAGGCCCCTCCTCTGGTCCCCAAGGCACTCTCTCCCTTTTCTCTCTCTCTCTCTATTTCTCTCTTGCAGCCCTCAAAAGCACATGTAGAGACGAGGCACAGACGAGGCACTCCATCTCCGTCTGGTTGTCTGAATTAAAATTTCATACCGCCCAGTTCAGTTAACAGTTCGTACTGGGCGCGCTCTAAAAGCAAAGAGGACAGCCTGTGAATCCTGATGTGGCAGAGAGGGGAAACGCTGCCAGGCAGACGGACATCTTGGCCAACAATCAAAGAGGACAAGTCTTTCATATGAGCATCAGGGGCAGATATGGCTGAAACCTTAGCCGGCCTCTGGTTTGTGGGAGAAAAACACACTTTGCTGTGAAAAGCCTGGCGGTTGAATTAGGAAAGACACTAAATAAACATTCTTGATCCCGACTAAGGAAACCGCCTCATTTTGCACTTGAATGTTGATCTGTCAAGTAAACTCTCGCTCCTTTCATCGACAAGAGGGGGCAGAAATCAAGGAATCGGTGGTCCCATCTGTGCAGCTCCTCCGTCAGGCCCTGTGTCCCGCACACAGAGCTCTTTCACGAGGCCCATGTGTCCCAGTGGAACGCCGGCAGAAGACCTAGACCCACACAGACTGCAGGGCACATGAATAATGCATGGGGCTAATGCAGCTAGCTAGGCCTCCGAACGCCTCCTTCTGCCACTTTGCCAAGAAGAGGAGCGGCGTGCAGGGGAGGAGAGAGAGAGAGAGAGACGAATTGGGGTTGCAGCGGGTGAGGAAGGGTGGGATAGGGGAGGGGGGCTCTAAAGGGGCTGAGAAAAGGGGAAGGAGAATTGGTCAGGGCAAAGAAAAGAAAGAAAGGACAGGATATTGGAGGGGGGAGGAGAGGAGGAGAATTTTAAAGAGGGTGAAGAGGGCAAAGGAACGAGAGCTGCAGGAGGAGAAAGGAAAGAACAAAAGTATCTACAGTGGGACGTAAAAGGAGTCTGAGAAAAGGTTGATCAATGCAGCGTTTCTCCGCCGACTGAGAGCAAACAAAGCCATACAGCAGACAGTGATGAATGTCGGTCTGTAGCAGACCTGTAGGATTGTTTTTATTCTCTCTCCACCACAGCGCTGGTGTCTCAAATGAAGAGCTTGCTCCCCCCCGTCTAATGATGTGACAGCATTTTCATTTGATCCAAGACAGTAAAGCCTGCTGCTGCAAGCTGCTGATGAGTCTGCTCCTAATCTGGTTCTGAATCAATAGTAATCGTGAATCCAGTCCTGCACTGTCGTGTCCTTTAAGTCCCCGAGCTGCCCTCAAACGCACACAGCTCATCAGCAGGCCTCGTAGCCTATCTCCTCTTCCCTCCTTTCACCTTCTCACCCTCAAATCTTCCCCGCTACATGGAGAACATTTGTAGGAATGTCTGTCTCAGTCCGTCTGTTTCGATGTCTCACTTCTCTGAGACAATACCCCCCCCCCCATCTCTCTGCTCATTTTCCCACACAATGTCTCTCTGTCTCAGACAAAACAGTCAGTTATTCAATCCTGTCGCCCACATTGAGCACACATGCAGTTCATAGAAGCACTCCTCTCTCTCCTCAGGGGTTCAGAGGTGCCACTGGCAACTGGCAGCTTCTGTGCAGCCAGCTGGAGAGAAAACAGACCAATTAGCAGTGCCGGGCCAGACCGGGCCACAGCAGGTCACACCAACCTGGACGAGGCTCAGCAGAGCTGCATTAGGACATGAAGTGGTCGGATAGAAATGTGTAGATACAGCTGCCGTTCTGCTATAATCCGAGCTAATGGATGTGACAGTCTGACTGACAGGGTGAATTTCTCTGTAGCATGCGTAAATTCATGTCAATCAGCTGTTCGCAGCAATAAATGACTGGAATCGGGCACAGTTGGCGCAGCTAAGCACACACATCTCACAGGCCTTAACATGATAAACAAGTGGAGCGTTACACAATTGGTAACCAGACTCTAGCAGAAGCCTTACTCACTGACTGAACAACAGCTTTTATTTAGAAAGGACCAGTTGGTCGCTATTGACATCTTGTTCCCAATCTGTCCTCCACACACACACACACGCAGACACACACACACACACACACACACACACACACACACACACACACACACACTGCACTCCCCTCCAGCCGAATACGACGCATCGGACACAGCTGCATCACATGAGGTGCAGCATAGCAGCAGCAGCAGAACGGGTCGGTTCAGCAGCTCGACAATTCATTTTGTCTCACAGTCGCTGCCAACAAAGTTTTGGACACAGAGCTCAACAAACATTCAGTCCATCAGTCCAGCTGCAGGCTTGGCAGAAAAATATTGTGTTTGCATAAATATCTGGATGACTTGACGTGAGAGTGATTTAGGTTTTTGTTTGTGAGGCAGCTGGATCGCTTCAGATTTCACAAAGGCAGAGTTGTAAATGTGAGGAAGTAGAGCAGACATGAAGTGCGCCAAAGATCCATTTTTCATCTTGCAAAAGGCTGATGATTATGATTAGGGCTGCGATTGAGAAATGAGATTTTCCCGGTATGATAGCCATCTCAGAAAATATCACAGTTTCATGCAGTAATTCACAATAATTTTAATTATTTTCTAAAGCTACAGTGACCTTTAATGGAATGAAAACAAAACAGTTTCTTCTTGAAACTTGAAATATTATTATTTTTAATAACAAAAATTACGATAGAATTCAATATCGTATGTAAGCAAATGAACACAGCATGATAATTGTCAACTTTCATATTGCGTTATACCTTGAAAACAGGGTATCAATGCAACCCTACTGATGATGCGATGATACGCTATGTTTTTAAATCAGGGCTTGACCTTCATCAGAAATGACATTTGCATTTACGTTAATCTATTATTCCCATCTCAAATTAGAGCGATGTTTACAGTGAATGGCAAATGGCGACTCCTGTGGTCAAAAGTGGTATATTTAGATGTTAATCTGGCTTTTTGTAGCTATGCAAAATTGATAACTGTAATATGAAACAAAGTAAACTTTATTTTGGTGCCGTTCAAACACCTAGGTTAAATGTAACTCATTTATGCTCAATGTTACATACATATATGGATACAGAAGGAAACTTCTGTCTGTTCTCTGCATTCATTGGTCCGTGTTTCTGCAAGTTTTTGGAATATTAACATATGCGTTGACAACAGAGCAGCACCTTCAATAGTTGTGGGGGGCAGCATAGCCAACAGTTCAAGCGAAACATGGCTACAGGAGGAGAAGAAGAAGTTTTAAAACTTAGAACTTTTTGAAGAGAGGTCATATGAGTTGATCAGAAATTTTAAGATGTTATACGCCAGGGTACAAAAACAAAACGCTGGTGCAAGAACAGCTGGGAGGAGGTTGGGCAGGAATTAAAAGCAAGTTCGGAAGTGGCTAAGGAAAACGGGACGTCCATACAAGACGGATCTGACCCTGAACAGCGTCCTCTGGTGGTGGTACTGTTTAACATCCATGTCAACATGAAGGACACGTTATTGTTTAAAACAGACGTAAGTAAAGGGAGTACAAATGAGCCTTAAGCCAACAGCTGTCAGTCAATTAATAATGTTGTTGTGCTAAAGCTAAGTTATCAATATTTCCAGTAATGTTATGTCCTCACAACAACAGGGAAACAGTAAGATACAGCTCTGAAGTAGGGCCAACATAAAATGCTCTGTAAAAGCAAATTTTTCTGTTTCCATTTGTTACTACAGAAGTATCCGCTGCAGCGCCACCAGCCCACAGAGAAGCTTCTTTTCTCAGGCCGTTCAAACTCAATTCATGCGCAGCACAACACAACAAATAACTGTCTCTTCTTGCTAAATGTCTGGTTGCTTATGTGGGTCATGTGGAGGCATCAGTATTACACTGACTGAGACTGAGACTGTTTCATAACCAGTTAAAAGTTCCTTTAGCAGTTTAAATACATTTACAATCATTAGATACTTTTCTATGCTGACAATTTCTTGATCTTATTACACTGAAGTTATTGTGAAACTTGTGATTAAATATGTTAAAATTAGACTTTTATTTCACAACTGACTGACGAGGCCCCTCAGGGAATTGAACGGTACCTTATCATAAAACCTCTTTTGGTTGGATGATTTCTTTCAGCTGAGAAGATCAATATGTGGAACTAAATAAATAAATAAATCATTGCTGAAATAATTATAAACTCGAGTTAAAAGTGACTGTGTTTTTGAAGCGGGCTCAGTCATGTAGTCGTGAATGATTGGGTGCTCTTCAATAAGTTGTTTCATGCTATGTTTAGCAGCACGACTGTGCAGACGGCATGGTCTGTCACTCGTTCCAGACTGTAACATCTCAACAACAATTGGATGGATTGTCGCGCAATTAGTTAATCACTGTTGTTTTTTTTTTCCTCCAGGAAATTCCTTTTGTGTCTGTGGCAACTGTCAGACCAATGCAACAACAAAAGACAGCGCAGTTAGAAACAGACATCAGACAGCATGTGCTCCACCACAACATTACCAACCATCACAAAATCAAGTAGAGAGAAAGCAAGTGATGCATTGCACAAGAATCTGATGAACAGATCATTGCATGACCCTTGACTTAATCCTTGTGGCTCTAGTCACCACAGAAAGGTTGAGGCTCGCTCCCTCTTTCCTCACGATAAAGTACTCACACATTCAAGGTCCCCAGAGGATGAAGCCTAATAACTTTGGTGTTCAACAACTGGCAAAGATGTTCACGTATCCAGAGAGGTATCTCATTCACGGTTCCCAGAGGATAATCCTAATGACTTTAGTGATCCTGTAACTATTCCTCAACCGCTGCCAGCAGGATGAGAGTCTGTTTTTCAGTGTCGCTATCGAATGAAATGCCACGAAATTTGATAGACTCATTCATGTCTTCCTTAGGAGAAACTGTTATCATTTATCTCGTAATTTTTCATCTAGCATAATCATCAGGGCGAAACATGTTGTCCGTACCTTTGATTTCTGACTACATACATGGAGAACTAATTCTATTACTGGCACTATATGTTTACTACTAATAGGCAAATGAAGCAGAGCGAAACCAAGAAACAGGCATCAGAATATTAGCATTACCATTGTGAGCATGTTAGCATGCTGATGTTAGCATTCAGCTCAATTACGGCCTCACAGAGTTGCTAGCATGACTGAAAACTCGTCGTCTTGTTATTGCATAACTGCATTTTGTATTGTCTGTATAGGTATACTGGAAACAATAAGCTTTACACTGTATGCTATGGGGCGTGGCATTGGTCCATGCTAGGCTATGGGTTATGAGCACAACACGCAATTTCTGCTACTAGGAGTCTCTTAATCTAACAATAACGTGAGACATGCATTGTTGTCTTCGTTATTAAACAACCACCAATGCTGATGAAATTAAATAATCGTTACCCTTCATGAGTGAGCACACAAACAACAGTAAACAACAGAGCGGCTAACAAGTTGGTTCGCTGACTTCCTACCTCATTCTCTGACGTATCGTCTCGTGATAGCAAGACCGTTAAAGGGGCTATGACACCATTGACAGGCGACCAAATAAAACGCCCTGCTGTTGTCATGGTTTTGTTTTTTGGTTAGTCGTTTCCTGATTTATTTTGTGGTTATGTCCTCTTGTGTCTTGTTGTCTACTTCCTGCTCACTTGTGTTCCTCCGCAGCCTGACTCCCTCCCCCACACCTGTCTCACATCAGCCTGATTAGCACTGCCCCGTTCCCAGTGTCTCTCCACCTGCACCTCACCCTCTTTTGTTAGTTTAGTTTGTATTTAAGCCTGTGTTGTTGTTTCCTCAACTCTTTGTTGGTTCGCACCTGTTCCCCCCGTCCTCGTGTTCCCTGTGTTCCACATTTGTTCCTTGTGGTTTTTTTCTGGTTTGTCCTCGGTTTTTGTGTTACTTATTTTCCTCGGCCTTCCTTTTTATCACCTTTTTTTTTTTTTGTCTCCTGACATTTTGTAGTTCACACTTTTGTATTTTTGATTTGCGAACATCAGCTCATTGACGCCTGCCTGCCTGCCTCTGTGCAGCTGCTCTAGGTTCTCGCCATTTTGCTCCCGTGTGTTACCTCAAATTAAAATTAAAGATTTCTCTGGGTTCGAGCATCGTTGTAAACATCTGGGATAAATGTAAGTACACAGCTCCACAAAATACAAAACAAAGGTCAAGTCCTTTTAATGTGAACATCTAAAATGTTACAAACAAGTCATAAAAGAACAGCCTCTACAGACAGCTGTCACACAGCAGCTGGGAGGCTTGTTCAAGTCACTGTTGCTTGCTGTGTTTTGCCGGTTATTTCCCTGTTACTTGTCTTCCAGACATAATCACATCTCCTGTTTTTTCATTCAGCCTGTCAGCTCATTCCATTAGCATTATGAAGACAGGGCTCACCGTGCACCGCTCATTTCATTTCCCCCTTTGATCAGCGACCTGGCGAGGCCCGAGTTCCCCAGTGCACTATTAAATAATGGGTCTTTTTGAAGATTAATAGTGCGCTGCATTGTGTTACAGATCTCTATCGACGGTTCTGATGGTTCCGGAGCGAGACAGACAGACAGACCGACAGACGGCGAGAAACACACACACACACACACATAAAGAGGGGGGAAGATCTTGATGTCTGAGGAAGGTCTTTGGATGTTAGATGATGATAAATGTTTCAAGTCTGGGGGACCGGCTGCCCCTTTTTCTTCTGTTGCCGCCGGAGCCAATTTCCTTCAACTCCCTCATACTTCAAAAACGGCACAATGGAGAGCTTATCTTTAGGTAAAAGTAATATGAGGGACGCCAGGAAGTCAGGAGCTACAATAGGCCTGTGGGCTCTGGAGTAACACTTACATACAGCTTCAGGAGGACTTTAATATTTCATACGACAGCAGAGAATAGATGAGGATAGACCTGGTTGTTCAGAGCCGATGATTTACTCGGGCTTTATGATTTCCGTAACCCTGAATGTTTCACTTCGCCTTCATAAATAGAGTTGGCCTACATTATGGCGCCACTGCCAGTCAATTGTGCCGTCACCATGGAGCTGTCACATCAATGAGGTCACATCTCCTTTTTTTTCCCCTCTGCACGAGGAACACTGGCACAGTTTGAAGGAGAAAAAACGCGTTTACAGTCCAAACCTTTGTTCCAGTATCCGTCTATCCATCCACCGCCACGATCACAAGCCAACGCAACCTCTGACCTTTGAATTAATAGGAGTCATTTCCACAGAAAGACCGATATCAATTGATCGACATTCCACCGCGGCTCCAGTTATCGATCAATCTAACGATCAGCCGGTCAAGGCATCGGGGCCGGAGCGTCGAACACCAGCTCCAGCCACCCAGCGTGCCCTGGAGACATGGAGCTAAGACTGAGAGAGGAGGAGAGGGGGAGAGGATGGCTGGCTGGCTGGCTGGCTGCAGTAAGTGGGACAGAGGAGCATTCAGCGGGGCAGATCGAGGCTAATGCAGCCAGGCATCAAGTCTCTCCTGATGTGCAAGCTCTGCCCGTCGTGTTTCTCTTCTGGCAGACTGACCTGGGGAGCAGTGTCTCCCATCACATGTTGTAGCACACATCCCTGAGTCACAGCACAAAGCCTGCAGCGGTGGCACGGCGCAAAAAAAAACAAAACAAGAAAAAACACTGAGCACCATCCACACCACATGATCCAAACCCATTCATGAGGAGGGTTTGTGTGTGTGTGTGTGTTTTCCCAGCAGCTGCAGATGATGATGCTGTTTAGAAAATAAAGATGCTGAATGATCATCTTAAGTGGCGTCTCTGTGAGCATAGTGAAGGCTCAATCAGCGGTCATATTAAATCATGTCATGCATTAAATGAAGGCCCCCAGAACAGCAAAACGCATTGTTCCGGTCTAGTTGTGTTGCGCTCGTCATGCCTGGCACGGCACGGGAGAGCGCATAGAGAAGAAGAAGAGGAGAAGAAGAAGGAGGAGGAGAAGAAGAAGAAGGCTGCTGCTGGCCAAAGGATATGAGCAGGGAGAGAAAAAAAGGGAGGAGAGGCGACTGTCCCGGAGTGGCTGCACATCGCCTACGCCCATTCACAATGTGCGTGTTTTACTACCCAGACTGCTGGCATCCCCCCCTGATCCGTCAGGATTTAGCCCGTTCATTTTCAATCTGCAGCCTGTGTGACGGCGGGTTTCACTGCGCATACGGCAGCGTGGATCTCCACTATCACTGCGTAACACATGTGTTCAGTTGTGCAACCAAAAAAAAAAAACACTGTTACACTGTAATTCATATAAACCGATCACCTCATTGAGGTTTGTGAGAATAAAACCAGCCACGCATCGACCGTGTCCATCGCGCATAAATGGTTTACAAACGCCTGTGAAAAATAATCAATATTTATCTTCGCACTGACCAGACTGTAACTTTGATTAGTGGTCGCAGCCGTGCCCGTCAAAGGGGGGGCTTAACAAAGAAAGAGGGAGAAGAGGAGGAAAAAAAAAGGTCAGTCTTTTGTTGCTTCCTTCATAATTGTAATCGGATTTAAAATCTCTACACCGCCTCCCTCACACGGCGACACGAGTATCGCCCGCAGGCGTTGAGAAAAAAAAAAAAAAAAAAAAAAAAAACGACCATCGGGTGAATTATTCATCTCGATGGGGGTAAATATCGGCACAAATGGCAGGAGAGAGGGATGCAAGGTGCAGGCGCCCTCCGTCACACAGCCGGGCGCTCCTCCATCATCAGACAACAACACCGGGAAATACCGAGAAAAACTCACCTCGTGGTCTTTGCGGAGGAGATACAGACGGGACCGGGAGTCTGGGAGGGTTGTCCCCCGAAAGGATCAGTGATGCGGAGAAACCGAGAGGAGACGATCTGTCTCTCTGAAATATCCGCGGCGTCCTCCCGGGCCGGATGGAGATGGTGATGTGGTGTGTGTGTGTGTGTATGTGTGTGGAGGGGGGGGTGGCTATATGCTGGATGCTGTCATCGTACCGGGACTGCTCTCTGCTGCCTAATCCTCGGCCCTGAGCTCAGAAATAACCCACCCCCTCCCTCTGCTCGTCTCTCTCTTTCCTCCCTGCCTCCTCATCTGTCTGCCCGGAGGACCCCCACCCCTCCTCCGCAAGGTCAGCTCGATCCACTGAGCCACATCCAAGAATAACGTAATAATGATAATAATAATAATAATAATAATAATAATAATAATAATAATAATAATACAATTACTGTTTACATTTCATTCTAGTTTTTGTCAGCCAACTAAATTAAAATGCCTGTATCCATCTTGATTAATGTCTGATGAAACTGAAATAAACCTAATTTATATCTCTGTCTATAAAGGAGTATCATTTTATTCCTAATGAAGCAATACCGGTTTATCGCCTCCATTCAATGAAGACCATAACTCCAAAAACAAATAGCCCACAAGCAGGGCTGAATTATGCACACATGGGAGGCAGTGGGACAACATGCACATGATTCAGAACAATAACAGTCATTTTTGGCATTGAAAACTGCATTTTTGCCCAATTAATATATCAAATTTGCTAGAAAATAAAGATTTGACACCAAAGACAATCCCACTAAAAAGTGATACAGAAACATTAAGAACATTATTTCGTTTTAGTTTGACATCTTCTTGTATTTTTATGTTTTCCAATGATTTTTTTCTGTCTCTTTGAAGTGACAGATATTTTAAAAAATTATACTGTAAAATAAAACATTTGCTGCATATTAACAACATAAAAAGTTTTCACAACCTCACCTAAATGTGGTGGTGTAGTAAAACAGTAACTACGTCTGCGGTGCCACATGTAATTTTTTTTTTTTTTTTAACCGTCTGGTGTCTTCGTGCGGTTTGTCCCTCCGTACTCGCCGTCGTTTGTCGTCACTTCCGCTTTTACGTACTTCCGGTTTTGATTATTTCCATCCACGCTCTCTAGACGGTGAATTTTCATCACGAAAAGCCAGACTGAAGAAGAACAGCCAGTAAAACCACAGCAGAAATGTTCAAACTGGAAGGACTGGGACCCAAAATGGATCCGGAGGAGATGAAGAAGAAGATGCGACAAGACGTCATCTCGTCATTACGGAACTTTCTTCTTTACGTCGCCCTTCTCAGAGCTAGTGAGTACAGGCAGAGGGCACTGACACTTAGCTAAATACTAATAATCTTGACACGCTGCGCAGTGCTTAAACAGGTATGCTAGAGGTTTGATAGTTTTCCCTTATTTATGCTAATGCGCTAAAAGCAACACAAATATATGAATACGTAGGTGTTTTTCCTTCGTAAATTGTCACGATGTTTCTTATAGTGTGGCACCAACATCACATAAGCATTAGCTATCTTGAGCTAATCCCAGAGAAGATAGAAACATCCCAAAAGTCAGTGTACCAAATCTGATTGCACAAACGCTAAGACTGTGACAGACAGTCTCTCCTCATGGTCATAACAGAAACTAATCATCTGTGTCTTTTGTGTTCACAGCTCCGTATGTGTTAAAGAAACTGGACAGCATATGAGTGGAGCAGCTGCAATCTTCTTCCTCCATCCACCGAGAGATTACTACATCAGAGACACAATGGACCATCATCAGCAGGCAGCCAGAGCCACGACAGCAACATCCTGATGAAGACGACCGGCGTCTGTCCACCACTACACCTGAGGAAACGCCATGCTCTCACTTTTTAGTCTCAGTCATTGTTGGTCATTTTGAGTGTGTTTCTCTTGTTAAACATGCTGTGATCATTTTTTGAAAGCAGCGTTTGATCGTCTGTGTGCCTGCTGTATAGTTGTTGTTTTTGTTGGTTCGTCATTACACGGCAGGTCTGCTCAGTCCTGCACACATGAATGAAAATTATTAAATTTTACAGCGGTGCACCAAAAATGTACCCTGCAAGGCAAACCTATGTCACCCATTTTATGTCATCATGAAGTCACTGAAAATAAAAATAGAAAAACAAGAAACCAATTGGAAGTGTCTCACTGTCTGCTGTCACAGCAACAAATTCTCTTATTGTTTTTTTTCCATCAACACTACAGCCGTCTGTGCTGCACAGTGTTGATGCTTATTCATAGTGTTGGCCACAGAGCTCAAATATACACTAAGGTTTATTTAATGTGTCTGTAATGTAAATTTCTCAGAGAAATAGCAGTTATCCCTGTTACGTATACCAGTGATGGCAGAGTGAGTGTAAAGCACTGACTGGCAAGACATCAGCTCAGAACACAGCACATTTTTAATGGGGACTCTTTTTGTGAGTGATGGTACTGTACAATAAAGGTCAACGCTGTCAGTATTTCTTTCAAGGTCTGCAGAACATTGCTTGGTAGTGGCCAGCATCATCTTCTAAGCTGTAGTGTGCTGGTGCCAATAGACAGTTCCTACAATGTGGATAAGTGAAAATATTCATAGATAATAAGTACAAAATAAAAATCTCACTTCTACTTCCATAGCCCAAACATTAGACACTGAACACATATGAATATAATGGTGATGACTAGTCAAGACAGATAAAAAAAAAAAAAAGAGAATTAACAAACTGTAGGAGCAACAACAACAACATGGTTGAAAAAACAACACCAGTAAACAGAGAGAAAACTCTTTATTTTTTATAGTCCTGGATCTATACATTTTCATTTATGTTAGAGCATGTTTTTGTATTTTATCCCTATGTTACTGTAATTTTGACTGTTCTCTGGCACAAGACCTTTCCTTGGGATTAATTCAACTCTATCTTTTATCTACACTCCTTACTCTTCAACATACCAGATTTTTTATTTTGTGTTTTCTGAATATCGTTGGTTCCCACAAGCAATGCAACATGCAACACATTTCATTTCATTTTATTTTATTTTTTTTACACCCATATAACAATATCCCCATCTCATTTTCAGTAGTGAAAAAGGAATCACAAACATCAAGTGTGTTTTTTTTACAATATACACACATTTTTTAATCACAATTTAAACTGGTTGATATTTACCTCGAGTGGCAAAATATAGTCAAATAAAATCCGACCTGCATTTTGTATAAAGCAGTTCAAGTTGGCAGTTTAATTAATGATATTTATCAGAATGTTTTCAAAGCTGTACCGTTATTGAACTCGAATCTATTGCACATCCGGTTGTGACCACCAGGGGGCGGTGTTGTTTACTGTGACGGTCGGCGACACTACAAGTGATGGAGGCGTCAACAGAGGAAGCTGCTGACCCGGGCAGGCTGCGGGAGCGCCCAGAAACAATATCATCAATAACAATAACCAGGAGAAAAGCTACTTCATATATTATTTAAGTTGTGACTGTGGTAGAGGAGCAGCAGCCGGGAGGATACCGAGGCTGTTCGCGGAGACAAAAGCTCGAGACCGCGCCGCATCCTTCCGGTGCCCGCCCAGACTCCAGAGCATCTCCGGGACACCGGCTACTGCAACAGACAATACACAACTATTACACACCACAGTGGCGGTAGGTTGTGAAATGTTACAGAACAGCCAGTTTGATTTTCTGCTAATGAGATGCGGATGACGAGAAGCTGCTCCTGTGTCTGACAATGACCTTCGTTGTGTTGCAGCAGCAGCAGCATGGATGCTAGCAAGTAACACCTGCTGTATTAGTTAACGAACAGTAGTACTTCCTATAATGGACTTTCCAGGTCACTTCCAACATATTTTCAAGCAGCTCAACCACCAGCGCCTCCATGCTCAGCTGTGTGACTGTGTGGTGCTGGTTGGAGGCCAGAGCTTCCAGGCTCACCGCTCCATCCTGGCGGCATGCAGCTCCCACTTCCGGGCTCTTCTCAGCTCCAGTGACGGCGGTGATGATGCTGGAGCTGACACAGGTGGAGGTGGAGGCCCCAGTGTGATGCAGCTAGATCCAGAGGTGGTGACCCCGGAGGCCTTCTCCACCTTGCTAGACATGATTTACACCTCCACCCTGTCTCTGGGGGCCTCCAATGTGATGGATGTGCTGTTGGCGGCGTCGCATCTGCACCTTAACACGGTGGTCAAGGCCTGCAAGCTCCACCTGTCCAGGAAGAACTTCCCTGCCTCACCGCCTAAAGGGTGGAGGTCAGTGCAGCAGCAGCAGCAGCAGCAGTGTCCCCCTGTTGAGGAGGACATCCATGAGAAGGAGGTGGGAGCGGAGGTGACTCAGTCGGGTGAGGAAAGGAGGAAAGTCAGTGGCGAGCAGAGATGTAAGAGGAAGTCAGATGAGGAAAGGCTCGGTGACAGAAAGAGGTCCTGCAGGCTGCCTGAGGAGAACTACAAGGAGTGTTCACCTACTGTAACCAGGAGCACCGTCAGCACAGATGACAGAAGGGAGGAGCTGCTGTCCCCGGACTGCTTGAAGACAACCGTTGGACTCTGGGAGGGCCGAGGCGAGGAGGAGGTGGAGGAGAAATACGAAGCAACCAAAGGAGAGTCAGAGGAGATCCAGCTGCCAAGCCAGTCGGACAGCAGCACAGGTGGTGCGGATGGAGACACGGTGGTCAAAGTCAAGGTGGGAGAAGAGATGGAGGACGAGGGAGAGGAGTCGAAGATGGCGTTGATTGAGGTGAAAAGGGAAAATCTGAGCTCCTACTCGCCAGATGTGGACGCAGCAGCCAACAATTCCCCTCCAACTCCACTTCAAGGCTGCATGGATAATTTGGACTCACAGATAAGTGGAGAGAAGCTGTCCTCAGCCTGTCCAACGGAGGGCGATGTGACCTCTTTACAGTCTCAGCTGTGCACAGACCTTCAAACTGAAGCACAGAGAGAGGCTGAAGATTTGGGCGAGGACTCAGTAGACACTGGTGAAGGCCTGGACAGCCTGTCAGAGCTGGCCTTCTCCTGCTTCCTCAATCCCAGCAGCGAGAGTGTAATGGGAGCTCTGGAGGAAGAGGACAGCCTGGCGAGCCTTACTGCTGCTGCTACTGCTGCTGCTTCTGCTGCTAGTGATGCTCCTGCAGCAGCCGGAGATGAACTGTGTCAAAACTCAGAAGCCCAGTCCTCCGGTTCCTCCTCCTGCTCTTCCTCCTCCTCCTCCTCACTTGTTTTCCCAGTGTCCTCCGTCCCGTTGCAGCAGCTTCTCCCGACTCAAGGCTCTGGTTTCAGCGACACGCTCATCCTCCAGCCTGCCCAGAACTCTCTGGCAGAGTTCCTGAGCGGCATCAGACCAGGCCTCAGTCTAGAAACCTCCCTCGTCCAACCCTCCAGGGCCGGGAAAAGCTCAGGGCCGACCACCTTTCGTCGCATCGCCCCCAAAGTGCCACCTGGATCGGAAGGCGGCACCGATCGGTCCTGTGCGTCAGTGGGGGAGGCTGCTGATCGTCCGCCTCTGACCAGAGCGTCAGAGGATGTTCTATCCAAGTGCAAGAAGGCAGCTGCTGAGGACCACGTGCTGCTGGTGGAAGGGGAGAAGAAGTACGCCTGCAAGATCTGTTGCAAGACCTTCATGAACCTGACCGACTGCAAGAAGCACATTCGCGTCCACACGGGAGAAAAGCCGTATCCCTGCCCGAAGTGTGGCAAACGCTTCAGCCAGTCGTCCCATCTGTACAAGCACTCGAAAAACACCTGCCTGAACTGGAAAGATGACCAGTCATTCCCAGACAATCTGCTCTGACCTGCACTGATCTAGTGGATGTTTTTGAGAAAATGCACTACGTAAACCTGATTATTTATTACCCCATACTGCCCCAGTCAAATGATTTTTACAAGAAATCTAAGTCGATTCGCTGATGTAATTCTTACGTTTTGTTTCATGTTATTTATGTTCTAAACTTTGTTGTGATTTTGTTTTATTATTCCATGAAATGAAACCAATAAGATGTAGCCAAACTGATGTGAATGCACTGAAAATATTCTCAAAGAATAACTTGTTTCTGTTTAATAGCTGCAAATAAATTACACAGTCAGTCTTAAGTCTGTTTCGATCATAAAGAATATGCAACACACACAGAGCAAGCCATCAGTGTTTATTCTTCAGAGGAAACAGATTTCACACAAAACTGGAGTGTTTTACTGTTCTGTAGATATGGAGCATTAAAGTCAAAGTAAAGTGCAGACCGAGAAGTATAATGCTAAACTTATAGGGGCTCTATGTCACAATTTGTGGCAATATATGTGACATGAAAACTTCACCTCTCGCTGTCTCCCAGTTGCCTGTACAAGCCGGTGGACTAAGTTGTTAAATGGTGCTGGACTTTGGATCTCCTTGTGAAGGATGTTAACGCAAACAGAGAGGAACAGCAGCTAACGTTAGTTAAGAAAAGGAGTCTGCTTTTGTAAACAGTCAACCAGCTTCCAGCACAACACAGACGTTTCACAGAGCACCTTTAATGACACAGGTTACACAAAGAAAGACAAAGATTTCTCACTTCAAATGCAAGTTTTTTGACATGAGACACGAGCATGTGTTGTGCTTTAACAAAAACTAAGGTTAAGGAGTGCTGCTTGGGTTTTTTTTTTTCTTCTTCTTTTACAAGAACTAATTTCCTTCCTCAAAAATGCACATTGCATATTTAAAGTGCAGTTCATTAGTAACTCACAGAATCAAGTTAACACTGACATGATGTCAACATGTATGCGAGCATCACTAAACTACATTTCTATACCTACAGCTCTTTTCCTTTGCTTAACATTGGTCTCACATTAGAGACCATCACTAGACCAGCACTTTACTGTCATGTTATCCGTGCAGCACCAGAGGAGGCAGCACGTTTAGGCACAGCGGCTCAGTCTCTAGAAGAACTAGAAGTTGAGTTCACTCGGCATGTCTGTGCCCTGTAAACCTCCCAGCAGGTTCCGAGCTGACAGAGCTGCCATGATGCCTCTGGTGGAGTAGGTGGCGCTGCCGATGTGTGGTAACACCACTGCACAGGACGAGGCAGGATTAAAAAAAAAGAATAAAAAGGTAATCAGGAGGGAAAAGAGGCCAGAAACATTTCTCCGTATTGCACATCCAGTCTACTCACCGCAGTTTTTAAGCGTGAGGAGTGGGTGGTTTGTTGGGAGCGGCTCGGGTGTCGTGACGTCCAGTCCAGCCGCAGCGATCTGTCCGGTGGTCAAAGCCTCGTAAAGATCCTCCTGGTTCACCACAGCTCCCCTAAAACAATCAATTCACCTTATATCCATTCTTGTTTTGTATTTTAAGGACAAACATACAGAGAGGTGACAAATCAGAGGAAAACCCTGAACAAACCAAAGTAGATGTAAGGGACTCTGATAGAGGGTTAATTGTTAGTTTTAGTCCCAAAGACTGTTTAATTGGCGAGAGTGCTCATTAGGAACAGTGACTAAAGTGACATCTGCATGAAGATATATGGTAAAGACATCAGTAAGTCTGCTGAAAATGGAATAGAGAGGGCATTTTGTTACAATGCCATGTTCTGAATGGAAGTGTTGGGTCGTGGCCCTTATGTGGATGTCTGCCAGACTGCTAAAACTGTCCAGGAACTACATAGAGTACGTGACAGAGTGCTGAAGGCAGTGATCTGGCTTCTAAATTCCCCAGATCACAATCTTATCAAACATCTACAGGACGTGCTGAAACAAGCGTGGTGTGACATCCACGTAAAAGCCAGGACTCAGCGATTTCCAGCAGATCATGATCAATATTAGTCACTTCACTCGTCAGTGATCCTGAAGTTGTGACTGATTTGTGTATGTTTCCCTTTATTGCGCTGGCACAGCCAACTTGGCGTTGCTTTGGGAGTCTACCTGCTTGAATTGACGAAGACGGCTGTTTTCTTCATCTTGCTGAAGAAGGCCTTGTCGCACAGCCCCTGGGTTTCTGGCGTCAGGGAGCAGGAAACTACTATGAAATCGCTCTCGGACACAAGTGTGTCCAGGGGAACTGTCCAACAGGGAGGGGGGGGGGGGGTAAAACAGGAAGAAAGGAAACATAAACAGACTTATAACATTATATGATTTTCAATTCCTCTGTCCTGCCTTGATTCGCTCTCAGGGGGTTAGCTTCTCTCCTGTTTCCTTACCAAACTCTCCATTCACCTCAGCAGCATGGGCCTTGGCTGTTCTCCCAGAGTAGAGAAGCTTCTTCACTCCAAAGGGCTTGAGTCTCTGAGCGATGGCCATGCCTGAACACAAACACCTCCAGTTATTCACCTACAAACACGTCTCACCGGGGAAATACAATAATGTCACACGCTGCAAGGCCTGCATGACAAGACAGGATCTGGCTGCAGCGGGATCTTGTCATATGATATCAGATCTTATGATGATTACCAATGCGTCCTAGTCCAATGACTCCCACCGTGCTGCCGGACAAACCATACCCACACAGCCAGAGAGGTTTCCACGAGCTCCAGCCACCACTGACAGAGACCAAGAAACGGAGTATGAGTGCTGTGTGACTCCACTGGGGTCGTTAGTTGTACTCTTGGTTAAACAGTTACAGACACAACATCACAAGATAATTAGAGACTGATTTGTGTAAATGTGTAACTGAGTGGAACTGACTTTTTGACCTCCTCCACTCCCTCTGGTAACCTGCGAGCGGTGGCCAGCAGCAGAGCAACCGTCAGTTCTGCTGTGGCGTCAGTCAGGACATCCGGAGTGTATCCAACACGTATGCCACTGGTGGAAACAGACAGCGATGTAACTGTAGACAGGTAATCCTACTAGTTGACTGTTGGTATGTGCAGCTTACCGTTTTTTGATTTCACCCAGAGCCATGTGGTCAAATCCCACCGACAGAGTGCTGATTACTTTTAGGTTGGGTCCTGGAAGCAGAGACACACATCCAGACACGTGATAAACAGACTGCTACAAATGTTTGATATGTTTTAATCACCCTAAAACTAATATCTGTAACAACTTTGATCGTTGCAATCATTTTTAAGCAAATTTATCCAAGGTTCTGCGGAATTGCTTCTTTTTCTGTTTCATATGATAAATTAAAGTTTGTATGAAAAGTATTTGCGCCTTTGAAAATGTTTGTGTTTCGTAAGGAGTATTTAAGTCTTCACATATGAATCATTATCTCTGACACATCCTTTACCAATTTAAGAGTCCATCTAATGTTCCACTTCAAACTTAAGCTTACTTAAACTCAAACTATAATCTAAGTCAATTTAATTTGGCTTCTTTCACTCTTACCGACAGATCTCTATAAAACTTGACATCCAAGACTGGTGAAAATTATTTACAAGCACTGCAATTATCTTTACATTTCACATCACTGGTCAACTATAATAAGCAACATGAAGACATCATCCTGGTCAGCGGAAATGTCTGATTTTCATGTTTTAAATCAATAATGTGTAACTGCCCCTTGGATGTGTAGTTAATGTATGAAGCTTTAAATTCTATAGTTAAATTAGATTTACTGCATGTATACGGAGCCTCGACTGGTCAGGCTCAGCTCAGTGTTGTCTTTTTAATCTATTCTTAAAATCACTTTTATCTCACAGCTTTTTCCTATTCACTGATGTCAACTGTTGTACTTCTTTAAATCAGTTTACTTTGTTTTATATCCAGGATTTTACTTACTTTTATCCTTTTTTTTTTTTTTTTTAAATATAAAGTGCTTTGTAATTTTGTTTTGAAAGTGCTTAATGAATAAAGTTGTTATTATATACCCAGGACAACCTGGAAAGCATTATTTATACTGAATGGATAATTTTTAGCTGAAATAAAGTAAAATTGATTGATTGATCGGTGCATTGGCTCAGTTCTGCACACACAGCTGGGAAGTACCTGCAGCATCCAGAACCTCAGCATCGATCTTGTCGGACAGCAGACACAGCAGCCCATGAGCCCCCTGCACACCTTTGAGAAGCTCTTCCCTCGGTACCGGTTCATCCGAGTCCCACAGAGACACCTCACACCTGTTGTCATGGAGAGGGACCAAATGATGGCGTGTCACTCAGAGACAGGAAACCAAGCCAAACATCTGTTTTAAACACCGAGTCAAACTGAAAGGTAAAGACAATCAGACTGCACTGTTGGGGACAGACACACAGCCTGCTGCTGTTTCTGCTGCCTTCATGATATCTAATAAAATGCAGTTTGACTGTTAAAGGTGCTGCATACACTCCAGCTGCTGACAGGATCTTCATCCCTTCTGGCGGGATGCGCCTCGTCAGGAAAACCTTCATGAGTTTACCGGCTGCCTGCATCACACCTCAGCGGTCCAGAAGATATGTCGCTGCCTCCGGACAGACGTGCGTCCAGACTGCTGCTAACACGGTTTTAACCTTCAGTGTTGTGCACGAACTTCAGTTCAAACGCTCATTCACACGCACCAGGAAGTACGCTAACTGCGCATGCGTGGAGTTGTAGCTATTTTAACCCAACGGAAGGATCTGCTCGTTCCGTCTTCCTCTCTAATAGACCGCGTGCGTCTGTTTATAGCTGTCAAATCGATCCACCCTTCAAACTAGATCTGATTAAACTTTAAGGATAAAAGTTATAACGCTCGTCTTGTCTGGTGTCTTATTGGTCAGGGTGTCAGTTGTACAAAATAGTTGTAAAAGAGTGCGTCAAAGTAAATTAATCATCAGTCTTTTTAACACTTTAATCATTTATTCAGTAGCAGCCTATATCTCCTGAGGCATCTGAGCCTAGTAAGGGCATGTTTACGTTTCTCCTCTCAATTCGCTTCCTGGGATCTGTAAAACAGTAAGGAGCAGACAATGTCGTAACACCGGCACGGGCTGGCTGTGGGACAAAACAACGACTAAGACTACATTAATCAAAAGTTTTGTTTTTTTTCTCTGTCATGACGATATGGAAACGTGGTTTATTAGAATATGAATGCAGCAGTGATAGAAAGTAGAGAGTGCATTTACAATACAATACTGCACACTTAGATTTTACTTTATTATTCTAATTATTTACATCTCAGAGGATAGTCAGTCAATTAAGTAAATAGTAACATCACATTGTTTGAATACTCTTTTACAAATATATTTATTGTTTTTTTACTAAGTAGGCCTAACGGTGCAAAAGTAAAGTAAAGTTTGCATTATTTTTCATGCAATTAGGTGCACATCCGTTTAATGTTGCAGCTGGTAAAGACGGAGACTTGTTTAATGACCTTATATGTGCCTGCTGCTTCGAAGTGTTATAATACTAGAATGAGTCATCATTTATTTGTTGGAAATATTCTATATCATTCATTTGAATCTGTAAAGTCATTGTGGAGTTAAAGTAGAGGTATAAAGCAGACTAAAATGGAAACACTCGAGTGCACAAGTACAAGTACAAGAATTGCACTTTAAAGGAGCCTTCTGTAGCAGTCTGAACATGATTAAAACGCTGCTTACACAGTGATCCATCAGTAATACTTATAATAACATACAATAGGACAGACATTGACCATTCTGCTGTATAAGAACCCTTATTTCTTATAATACTCGTGTACTTCTCTTTAGTGCTCACCAAACTCAAAGACCAAACAGACAGAGCTACTTCGACGTGCCTCGGACAAGTTCGCCTGCGTATGACGTCACTGTCCTCTCCTGCACTTCCCCGTCCTCGCGCCGCTTCAGTTGGGTGGTGGACTCCTCCAGCGGCGGTACTCGGTGCGGTCCCCACCTCGACAGCAGCAGAGGGCGGAATAAGGAGCACACACTACTCCAGCGTTTGTTTTTTTTTACAGCAGGAAATTGGAGTGAGGACCCAGTCTGGAAAAAAAGGTGAGAATGCTGTCTTTCTTCAGGTTATTTATTTATTTTTTTTTAAATGTTCATATCGCGGACATTGCGGCTGCTGTTAACCGTCAGCTGTTAGCTTGGACTGGCTGTTCCAGGCTGTAACGTTACAGCTTGTTTGTGGTTTTGTTGCAGAAATGAACCGCGGTTTGGACCAAGGCACTTCATTTAGTTACTGACCTGTTAACAGTTATCAGTGTAATATCTGCATACAACGAATCGAGGCCATTTCACAGATTAGCTGCAGTATAATACAGGCGTTACCACGCTATTCATGACTTATGATGGTCACCAGTCCGCACGCTGAAGAAAGCCCTCAGGGCATTCATCTCACTGCACCAACCTCTGTTTACTGGAATGCTATTTATATTGACGCCATACTTGATAAACTTCTTTATGATTGCACTTTACCAGCGAACATTACGCCCTGTCTGAACTAATTTGTCAGTATTTTGTTTTATTTCTATGTTATTTTATAGTATTTGTTTGTAAAGTGTTTCTTTTCATAATGTTCACAATAGAATAGTGTTGAATCTAAAGGAATGCAGTTTTGTTCCTGTATGTGGGAAGAATTAAAAAACGAATCGTTGAGACTAGGGTTTGCTAAATTAGTAGGGCTAACTAAATTATAAGTATTTTGTCTTATTTCTGTTATTTTATAGTATTTGTTTGTTGTGTAATATGTTTGTTCTTAATGTAGAATACCATTGAATTGAATTATTTCACAGAATTAACTATCAAGTCAAATACTGAAATATCAAAATGTAAGTGATTTAGTGAGTAGTTTACATGGTATTAAACAATTATTATTGTCATTATTTTTTAAAGTGATCCCTAAAAGCAGATGGGTCTTTTGGTTGAAGAACACACTTAATCATCTCCTGAGAGACATTATTACTTTGAATATCTATTTAGTAGAACACTAATTAGTAGAATTAAATGCCCTAAATAAGTAAATGTACATGGTATGACAGCTGTCAATTTACTGCCATGGCATTCTGTGAAAAGGATACACTGTTACTTTTCTTGGGCCCAGTCACAATTGATTAAAGTGATCCTATACATACAATAGACTTATATTGCACAACATTACACATGGCAACATATTACACAAAACAATGTTATGCCAGTTATATCATCAAAATATCATGACATTTTCTTGAGACGCAATTCAGTAACCCTTTATAGATTAAATAACAAGATAAGAATTCAGTAAGTTATTCAGTAATGCGATTGGTGTCCTAGTACTGCCAGAGGTATGACAAAACCTCTAAAGATAAATATGTCCCATTACAAATGTCCTCTTATTGCCCAATTCTACCTCTGCTGGTTGAAAGAACCATTTAGCTATTGCAAAAACTATTACCTTCACTTCACAGGACTCCCTAAACCAAACTACTGGCACCCTCTGACTCTAGGACTCATTCATATAAAGGCTGTTCATTGGATGATATTTAACCCAGATATGCATGTGTGATTTCAGAAGCTTATACCAGCATTCGCCCCGCCCACAGCACACTTGGCTGAGGAGCCTACCAAGCCTGTCAGAGCTTGTCTGAAGCAGCAGCAGGTTTTGCGGAGACATACCTGTAGTAGTGTGTGATGGCTCTGTTGACACTGCACAGGAACCCAACCCTCTCCACCGCTCAAGTGAGTTCACTTGTTCCCATGCATTCTTGTTCACAAATAAGCGGGGCATGTGGCATCATATCCTCAAATATGAAGCTGATAAGAGCTGTACATGCCAGACCCTCCAGGTTCTGTACGAAGAGCAGTTGTTCCTGATTGTGGATATCAGCACTACATTTGCCTGAATGAATATGTTGCTGTTTTGCTTATCAGTTGTTGCCAGGGATGTGATTGCATTGATAGGCTTACAGGGGAAACATAACTCAGATATACGGTCATCAAAGTGATTTAGCTGCTCCCATTCACATCCATTACAGTGATGTCAGTGATTGGATCACCTCCTGTCTGTCTCAATGCCCACTGCCACTGTTGATTGTTAAATGCATACATATAATCATATAAACCCTGTATCATCAGCCTCTGTCTCTGCCTCCTCTCCTCTCACTCTGTCTCTCTATTATGAGGAATACTTAACCTTACATGCAAGGCCTGGCTTTTCCTCTGGCCTTTTGTCATTGCCAACTAAATCATAAATGGCCTGCCTGTGGGTCCAATCTCACTTTTTTTTTTTTTTGCATATTTTATACACAGAATCCTAATCGCCCCTACTATCTTAACTTGTGCTCTCTCCTTTTTTTCTTCTTCAAACCCTCATCGTTCCTCTCCTGGCCCACTTCTCCTCTTTAATTTTTTTTTTTACTCTGTCTGGACTTGTCAGTTGCGTAACAGGTAATGTTACTGTCTCAAGTTTCTTTCTCTGCAAACCCTTGTTACTTCTGCTACTGCTCTCCGTCCCTCTCTTGATGGTTTCCTCCTCCCCTCTCTTGCTTCGCATTTCTCTTTAAGTTCTTATTCACTGACACTATCTTTGTTTTTGTTTTTTCCCGTTAGTGCCTTCTTCCCTGTCCTTACATATGACTCTTTGTGTCTGTCTGCTCACGTCAGTCTTCCGCTGCACCTTATCTGTGTTACACCACATTTCAGTTATTTGTGTGCACACTTTTTGACAGGGAAACAACTCACACTGCATCCAGTGCTCCCAGAAAGTTTGTCTTTAGTCTGCATCAATTTAGCAGTGTGCCGTTTTGGGAACATTAGAAACATTGTGAACCACTTCCTCTTATTAATTACTGTGCTAAAACGCCACCATCTGCTTAGAGGTTTCTTTGGGATGTGCATATGTCAGCTCTTTTTCACAAATTCAAGTAGTCTGCACAACAGGGACGTTACAGTTTGCTGGAATATCTAGAACAGACCCCCTGTGGTTAAACACTATAGTAATCATCATCTGCAGTGTAGTTGATGAGGCTTGTATTTTATATCATTTTTTAAGGATGAACTCCAACAAAGAAGAGGGAGACTCCAGAAAAGGTAGGGTTGTCTTCGAATTGTTTTCTAATCACAGACCTAACAAAATGATTTCCGCAGCAGCATTATACTCACAGATCTCTGTCTCTTGGCAGGGAGAGCTTTGCCCTTGTGAAGGGGGCCGTTCACCTGCTGGAAGAAGGCAAAGGGGCAGACCTCCATGAGGAGAGTTCGCCCACTCCAGTCTCTCCTGTGAAGGAAGGCAACAGAGCGTCAGACACACGACGCAAACAACTTCACGCCATGGTTGAACAGCTCAGACCAGAAGATACTATCAAGCTGGTGAGGCGTCGTGGTTACATGCATGTTGCAGATAACATCAGTTAAGATTTTTGTTTTTTTATGACTTGGTTAGTAAAGCAAATTTGTAATCTTGACATATATAAAAAACAACAGTAAAGCTCAGAGCATTAGTACACTAAAAAGACTCATAAATTGATGTAAGGTGAGGTAATCATCTTGCTTATCATCATTTTACAGTGTCCTAGCATTATGGACCCCTCTCAATGTAAACAAAATCTAGGGATGCATAAATCCGATATACATGATCAGTATTGGTGGTGATGTTAATCTTAAGTAGAATAAGTATCTGCAGTGGTGTGAACAAACCAGTTTCCTTGTTAATGCCATTATAGAATTCAGTGTTTCTGAATTAATTAATTCATGGCGGATTGCGAGTCTCAGTTCTTATTTCCAGAACATCCCTGGCCTCATGTTACCTTACATAGAAATAGACAAAAGAAGCACTGGTATGAGATTGGTCCTTGGTATGGAGAGAGAAAACACTCATAATCAGAATTAGAGAGCATTTTTGACTACTGGAGTATTTTACTTCTTCCGTATTGATACATCAGATAATATCATACTAATATCATAACATGTACAAACGTGGCTGGGACACATCAGGTAGACAGTCATTATGTGATGGACAAAATGACTTCTGGATATCAAAAATTAACATAAACATGTATTGAAAATACTGGTCACTTCACTGCCACTTTACAGAGCCTTCCACGGATCTTGAGATTGACCAGTCAGTTTTTAAGGCAGCTGTTGGACTCGTTGCAGCTCTAAAATCAGAAAACATTCTTGGTATGCGTAATCTGTCAGGCTGAACATTTAGGTATTTTTAATTTCCTAGTCTGTTATGTTGTTCCTACATGGCAATACAGCTGAAATTATACAAAAGATGGCAAACATGCTCTTCTTGCAAATATTTCTTTAATAATTCAGTTGTCAGCGTTCCAAACCCCTTTGCTTTCAGCTGTGTTACCATGCATCTATTGTGTAACTTGAGTTTGATGGATTACCCAGAGAGGTATTTAAAACAGGCTGTGTGGATGGCTGAAATATCTAACCACAAATCTAAAACATAAGCCTTGTTGTAGAACATGATCATTTAGAGTAAATGGGTTGAAACATGTACAACAGAAGTATGGTCCTTTAAGTGGACTACATCCAGTTTCTGAGTTTCTCTTTAAACACAAAATTTACTTCCCTGATTTGATTTTCCCAGGATGGCCAAGATAAATATTTTGCACTGTGCACAATCAGACAGATCTACTTGGTTTAATGGGTAACTTCAGACTTCAGAAGAAACAGTGTGTGAAGTACATTCATTTTACTCCGGCTTCTCCTTTCTGTCTCTCACATCCTCTTGTTGCTCTCGGCCAGGCGGTTCAGCTGGAGTCTGTCAACCCAGCCAGAGTCCGGTATCTGATTGTTGTCTCCACCCTGGGCAACAAGCAAGAGAGCATCCTGCTGGGCATGGATTTCCCCAACCAAGACAGGTGTGTGTAACCAGGATGCTGGTGTACTGTGTCACAGAGCGAGCACAAGATAAGATTTCCATTCAGTTAGTCATATCTGGTTCAGGTTAAGCCACCTTCCTTGTCTCTGTGTCCTCCCTGTCTCTTTGCAGTGATCAGTGCACCATTGGCCTGGTTCTGCCAGTATGGAGCGACACACAGGTGTATCTGGATGGAGATGGGTGAGAAACATTCATAAAAAGAGAGTGAGGCTTGAATTGTAAAAGCGCAAGTGAGTGAGTTTATGAGGCTGCAGAACAGACGCTGCAGTTTGGGATGTCTGGGAGTCTGGCCAGAGATGATGTGAACGAATAATGTGTCTATTTATGGAGCTGAATCATTCTCCATGAATTACAACTGCGCTTATCACTCACTCAGAGCCTTACATAAGCGTGGAGATCATTTGTTTTTGCAATGAAGTGAAAGTAAAGAATGGTTGGCCCCAATCTGTGACTGTAGGGAAACGTTAGTGCGAGTCTGGTTTTGAAAGCTCTGGTAAATAAACTTCCTCCAAATTTGTTTTAAATGTGGCAGCTCTTTAGATGTCGATGTTCAGAGAGGAGCTGTAGAGAAGGTCACAGTGTAACTGAGACTTAGCAGCTCTAAAAGCAGCGGGTGTGATGGCTCCACTGTCTACTGCTGTGTTTTATCTAATCTGCTGTCAGACACTCTGATGAGCTGCCATGTCACACCAGCATGTTCACCCTCATTAGGCTGGATCACACCTCTGACTGTGCAAATTTCTCTCTCTCTGTCATCACATTTTCTGTCTCCACTTTCTTCACAAGAGCCAACACTAATTTACACAGAATAACTGAACAATCTGTACCTGTCTGCGCAATAATGCTTCTTATCAGTATATCTTTCTCGTTCTTCTCCTTATCTTCCTCAGACTTAATTATTTATTTATTATTGAATCAACAATCTCAATTTTTTCTTATTCCCATAGTGGCTTTAGCGTGACCTCGGCCGAAGAGACTAGAATTTTTAAGCCTGTTTCCATGCAGACCATGTGGTGAGTGAAAGTGCTGACACACTTTAACATGTTCATGTTAAAACATTAATGGACTTTGTACACTCTTTCTGAGATTTTTAATGTCCTCAAATATACATGACCCTCTGTTCACCATTTCCCACCACTGAAAGGTCAGTGCTGCAGGTGTTGCATGGCTGCTGCGAGCGGGCGGTCAAGGCAACGGTGATCCCAGGTAACGGCCTGGAGTGGGCCCAGCACTACCACCAGCACATCGAGTCAGACCGCTTCTGCCTCAATGAGTGGGAGGCCATGGACGACCTGGAGTCGGTCCGCAAGGACAGTAATGGACACAGGTGAGTAAAGTACCAAACGTCAAAGCCATTTCGTATAGTACTTGAATAAATCATTTTTAGTAACATTCCACCACTGTCCTCTGCTGTAAACATGGAAATAAATTAATCAGGCGGCAACGATCAGTCTGTCAGGAAAGTGGAGCTGGCCAGTTTTCAGCGTGACCTGCGACTGATTGATCAGTGTTAGATGTATCCAATTCTGTGCTAATCACATTTACACACAGGCCGCCCCACCTAAAATTCACTTGAGACATTTCAGTAAAAGGCTGTCAAAATAGTTTACATATTCTTACTTTATCAGTTGTTTAAAAGTCGATGTTTTATTTGGAACATATCATTTAATCTTCCATAACAAAAGGTAACAGAAATGTTTGTGTTCTGTTTATTATAGTTTTTTGAATGAAAAAAAAAAGTTCTGAAAAAATGCTCCATCAACTCCCCGTGCCGTTTACTTCATACTCGATCAGATCTCCTGCTCTCTAGCAAATTAAAAGCATCCATCAACTGACATTATTCCATAGATCCAGTTTGTTTGTACCATTATTGTTAATACTCATGTGTTTGCTTGGACCTAATTTTCACTTTTTTTGTATTTCAAGTTCGGCAGACAGAGTTTCCAATGAGGGGCTAATCAGAGAGCACCTGAGAGACATCATGAGGACTGAAGACCTAGACAACCTCACATCTAAGATGGTAAGACATATGGAGGGTGCAAAAAGAGGACGCTGGCTTGAATGCAGTCAGAGAAAGACTAAAGCATGGCTGAGGAAAATAAGAGTTAAAAAGAAATGAGAATTAACGTACGTCTCTATAATTTGATCCTTCCTCTGCTACTGTAGGTGCACTCTGCCTTGAAGACCAGATTAGCCTTCGACATAAGACCTTTTAAGGAGTATATCGACAATGAGATCCTGGTCACCATGGCTCAGATGGACAAACCCTCCAAAATATTTGACTACCTTTACCTGGTGAGTGAGTGCTGGACCTCAAGTACAGCAGTGTTTTACTACCATGTCAAGAAGCCTTTCTTGTGCTTCAGTCAGTAAACTGACGGAAGTGTGCTTTCACCAGGATGTTGTCATGTGACTTTGACTTCCCCTTTGTGTTAGATGTGTGTTGAGAGCGATAGGGAAGACGACTATTTAGACCTTTTCCTTTCTTTCCTCTCGGGCCTCGTCTCAGTTTTTCTTACATTATCTGGTTTCAGGGCTCTGAGTGGAACGCAGCGAACTTTGAGGAGCTGCAGAAAAACAAGTCAGTGTTTTTACCTGCTATTGTTGTCTGTCTCTACTTTCCATTCATGACACGGGTGACAGTCAATTGTGCATTGTGGTTTGCTGAGTCAGTGCTGTGGCTCTAATTCTATGTCTGTGTGTTTTTTTCAGTGTGGGCTATATTCTGAATATGACAAGGGAGATTGACAACTTTTTCCCGGAGTCCTTCACTTACATGAACATCAGAGTGTATGATGTGGAGGCCACCGACCTGCTCAGTCACTGGCCAGACACATACAACTTCATCAACACTGCAAGGTATTGCACCCATTCAGTCCAAACTTGTAAAAAGGCATAAGTACCATCTTTTGCAGATTATAGACAAGAACATTGCATCACATTTCCATTATCATCCACTCCACATGTTGATTTGTCTTGTCATTAAAATCAACATCAACATGTTCCACACACTTGAGACTGCTTAAAGAGGGGACATTGTTGACACTTCCTCAAGTATTCAAAGGTTATTAGTGTCAGCACTCCAGGATGACTTCCTGTATTGTGATACAGACTAGCGCAGACGTAGCAGAGGTAGGGTATTGGGTACATATAACAGGATTAAGTGTAATAGGATCAGGATACAAAAAAAGGTAACTAGTCAGGTAAAGTTGCAGTAAAACAGATGTAATTAGATCACAGATACATTCAGTGAAAGAGGGAAATTACGAACAGGATTACAATCTTTAAAAAAAGAATGATTTACCAGTCTGGAACCATGCACATGCACACACGACGACACTTCTGTCTTTATTTGCATGTGTTTGGTGTTGAGGTAATCCAAAAGTAACGGAAAGTAATCAAGTTATATATAGTTATATAAAAGTTATCACATTTCTAATTGTGATACAGGTACGGGTATTGGAATACATTTTTTGAAGTAAAGCTCTCTGTCTTGCCTCGCAATGTCCAACGGTCCAACGGTGACAAAAAGATCTACATCACCAGCCCCTCTAATTGTGCTCAACAGTTGCCAGGCAACCAGCAAAGACTCCAGGAAGTGTCTGGCCAAGAAATACTGAGATATAATGTGATAATTTGTGAGTATTAGAGGGGCGGATATGCAGGAGTCCTTTAACCCATATACAGAGCCAAGATTGCTGTCTCCTTCTGTATCAAGCCATTATGCTAAGCTAACATAACTGGCCGCCGACTGTAGCTTCATATTGAGCACACATATTTGAGGGGCGTCAGTCTTCTTATCTATCTCACCATCCAGAAGGTGAATAAGTGTTTTTCCCAAAATGTTGAACTATTCCTTTATATCATGGACCTTGTTTGTCAGCACCAATTGTCACAATGCAACCCTTATCCCCCCAAAACTTGGGTTGCTGTGTAAAATCTAAGTAAAAATAGAATGCAATCATTTGCAAACAACAATGGTTTTGCACAATAGTTTGTAAGTTTGTAGTTTGTGAATGAAGTCCACAAATTCACAAATTGACTGCACGATCCAAACAGAGCATGAGAGGGTATTTCTTCAGAGTATTTTTAGTTTCATTTAGTGACCACCTCTACATGTACACTCCATTTATTCACTTTTCACCAACATCCCTCCTAAACCAACTGAGTGAACTTCTGCTGAACTCTGTGCATCACAGGAAGAGCGGACAGGCGGTGTTGGTGCACTGTAAGATGGGCATTTCTCGCTCTGGGTCCACCGTCATTGCCTACGCCATGAAGCAGCAGCACTGGCCGCTGGACGTGGCGTTGGCCTATGTTAGGGAACGCCGATCCATCGTCAACCCCAACGATGGCTTCATGAAGCAGCTCCAGACTTACAACGGCATTCTCAACGCGAGGTTTGGCATTCATGAGAGGATATCTATTTTCATTGTTTGCTGCTGTTGGTGACTTTTTAGATTTGTAATTTGTGGACTTGTTCCTCATCATTCCAGCCAGCAGCGCCACAGCACACTCTGGAGGCGAAAGTCTAGAGACCAAAGACAAAAGTCAGTGAACAAGGAGAAGGGTGGGGAGGAAGGAAAACCAGACGAGGAGGAGGAGGAAGAAGAAGAAGAAGATGAGGAGGATGAGGGACTTGAGGAAGATGAGGAGACTCCAGATGAAAAAGATGATTCAGAAGAAGAAACAGAGGTAATAAGTTACATCAATGATGTTTTACTAACATTTTAAATCCTGACTATCTTACCTTAAATCCTTTTATCTTCCCAAACACAATCAGGTGTTTGTGGAGCCAACGCCCAAGTCTGACACCGACCATGGACCGGGGCAGACGGGACCACCAGGAGTCAATCCTGCTATCACAGTAAATGAACCAGATAAGGACAAGGTGAGCAGACTGCCCAACACAGATGAACTCACACACACACACACACACACACAGAATCTGAATTTGTTTGTTTTCATGTCTTTTTCTTTTCTCCTGTCTTATCACAAGGTTGCCTCAAGTGTTAACCGCAGTGGCAGGATGAACCTCTTCTCCCTCATGCAGTCCATTAGTGAACTAGATGATGGGGATAAAGGACAGGTAAATGAAGCACAGTCTCAGTCTCTTTCTCCTCGTAGTTTAGTGTTTACACACAGAAATGGCTGATGTATACGTTAAATGAATTTATAGAAGGCTGGAATGAAATGATGAAAAGTGTGGGATACTTGGACTGACAATATTTATGTAACCAACTCCACTTTCATTCAGTTTGCTGGATCTGGATCTGAGTCTTATTTTTGCTTTTATTCATACAAGCATGTCAGTTAAGTTGGTGAAGTGCAGCAGTACAATGTCCCTTTTATTTGAGTGGTTAAGTCACTAGATGTCCTTTTATAAAACCACTCCAGAAAATGGAAGATACAATACGTTTTAAAATCATTTTCAAGCTTCATTTCTCAGATTCTAAGGTTGAACAATTGTCAAAGTCATCATTCAGCAACTATAAATCTATTCAAGCATCTTGCATACTGTTTTTAAAAAGATTCAAAAAGTGTTCATGTCTGAAAACATGCATACCGATATTTGTGATCGGCCGGTGTATCAGTCAGGCTCTGCTCATTACATTTATCCACTCTGTAAGCATCTCCTCTACTTCTTTGCTTTTTTCAAAGCTGCCTGGCAGTCCGAGGCGGTCACCAGGGCAGCGGAGGCGTAGCCAAGTTCGACGGAGTTTGACTCACCAGAGCGCATGTGTGGATGTTTCACCTGAACCACGAAGCCTACAGGACGCAGGTCAAAGCTGAACGTAAAGAGATCAAAGACACAGAGGAGCAGGGAGTCACAGGAGGGAGAGGGACACCTGAAGGAAACATGCCAAGGTTTTTATCCGCTGATACATTCCGGTTTTATATTTCAGATTATTTACATGAGGAACGTTTTGGATAATGTTTTTTGCAGTTCTGCTTCATCACTGATTTATTATTCACTGTTGATCAAAGGATCCTGCTGCATTATTCCTCTACCGGTGACAGCCAGGACATCTAATGGCTGATCATCAGCGTAAATTGTTGTATTATGTTTTTTTCAAGTGTTTTTAGAACGCACATTACCACCTACAGACCTATTGGTCTCTCCCTTCATGTAGCGATCTCCCTTGTTCCCTTCTCCACCTCTCGTATCGCCACTCCAGAGACGATTATCTATGCAATTACTGTTCTTCTTTACTTTCCTCTGCGAGTATGTGGCTGTATGCTGCCAATCCAAGGTAGACAGTTTTAAATATGTTTCATGCTTTCTCTTGTGTGTAACATTTTATGACACTGTCCACGGATGTGAGGATTTCACTGTAACTAAGCTGTGCACTATGGACCAAGTCAGGGCCAGTTTTATGGCACACCTGTTTGCCAAACAATGCGTTCCAATGTGCCAATGAATATATTTAAATCTTTATCATGTCAGTATGTAAAGAACCGATTTTATTTTTATTTCCTCTATTCAAACACCAGAGCTGTATGAGTGCCTTCAACCTGAGAATGAAATACGACTCTATGACTGGTGTTTTTACTACGACGTGGTGGCTGTATCTTAAATGTAACTCATACTGTTTCTCACTTGGTTGGATTGCAGTATAAATGTGACTTCTCCAGGTATTGCATGTATGCACAGTACATATATACATATATCCCAACACATAATTGCTGTAACCTGGGTTATGTGTTTTTATACCAACATGTGAGAGCAACTTTTTCAGGGTTTTCTCATTTATTTATTTTGACATCGAATGGATTGAAGGAAATGATTCACAACACCGTTTTCAGACTCCTGATCATTAGATGCTGACATGGAATATTTCATGATGGTGTTAATTTTTCATCCAGTGAACCCGAGCTAAAGCTTACTCCATTTAACCTGCATGCTCAACGAAAGAAGAAAACATGCACTTTATAATCCCACAACACACACTGTTCCCACTGCCTGAGCCAACGTCACGCTGTATCATGATTAAAATGATTCCTCTTTAAAACAGTGTCCACATCTATATCTATACCTTGTTGTGTTAAGCTCTTTCCTGTCTGCGCCTCTCTATTGTTTACAATGAGCACCATGAGTGAAAAATAAATGATTTTACTCAGATCAAATGTCTTGGTCGTTGATTAAATAACACGCCAGAGAAGAGCTGCTTCTGTTCAAAAGCATTTTATCATAAGACACAAAGCACAGGGACAAGCAACCTTATCATTCGTTTTGTATATCTTTATATTGTCATTCACTGTGGTGACAAGGCAGAACAGTCATAGTTCACCAAAGGGCAGAGAGTAAGGGATTCAGAAGACATTTTTACAAAACAACAGACATGATAGATGGCACCTAAAATCAGGTCCCAACGTATTTCCTCCGGGGTTCACTGAGGATGATACCTCCCTCTTTCATTGCTGCCCTGAACGACTGAACCTGTTAAAGAGGAAAATGATAGACAAACATTAAACAAGAGATAACTTAAGGGATAAGTTCACTAAAAAATGAGGCAGTATCTATTCACACTCATGCTGCTTTGAAAGTCGGGTGAAGTTTTGTACAAAACATTTCTGCAGCATTACGGCAAAATAGTGCTGTTCTACCAAGCAACTGAAGAAAACTGGGACTTCTTGATAAGACGAATGCTGCAACATTGTTTTCCTGTAAAGCTCCAGAAATCATATGTGGAATATGAAACTTTAAAAAAAAAAAAAAAGAAAAAGAAAAGAAAAAAAAACAACATACAATAATTCTCTAACATCAGCTGCATGTACTCACAGCTTCAGAGCGGTACGTCCAGGGAATTGCCCTGTACACCATCCTGGTGATGCCAGCCTGCTGACATCTTTGTGCCAGCACGTCTCCCACCGCTTGACACGCTGCCACGCAATTTGTAGTGGCCAGCTCCTTCTTTAACGCCCACTCCTTGGTCGAACAGGAGAGCACCGGGACAGGAGAGCTGCAGGAGAACACTTCTGCCGTCGCATGGTGCTGGGTGCGAGTTAATACCAACCTGAAAAGATCAGAGACAAAAACAGTAAAAACAAAAACTAAAGCAGGAGGAGTCCAGCGTGAAAACATACTGGGGAACAGTTTTAGAATTGATTTGGACTTGATTTTCCTTTGTGTACTCAAGTCCCCCTTGAAATATAAATAGGATTTAACTGGTTAAATATAGATCGCAGACAGTCACAGGCTATAGTGATACACTAGGTCCATGATTAGAGTCTGTGATGTTACTGACACAAGTTTAGTGACAAACCACACTCATGACAAGGTGATCACTCAAATACACATTAAATTGAAATTAACTGGTTGACAGTCCAGTGTGCTGGACATCAGCTGGAACTGATTTTACACGACAGTTTTCATAAGGAATCCAAGGTTTGTAACAGTTTTAACATACAGACCTGTGGTAGAACTCCCGGTGGGGCCAGGTCGTCTTCCAACCCCGCTCCTTCACGGCCAGAGCCATCTGCTCAAGGTTCCGGGGGTTCCTGTTCACAAAGGTCGGGTTCACGGCTTCATTTTCATCTGGACTGGGCTCCTGCTGAGGGGCTGCCTGACTCAGACACCGAGCTGGTTGAAAGACATCAGGAAGGTTTCATGAGTGGACCAGACTCGGAGATTAAAGTGAGCGCACCTTATTTGAGTTTAACTAGTTTAAGCTAACAAGGTAAACCGTTGGTTAAATAACGTTAAACTGCTGTAGCTAGATGAATTCAAAGGTATGTTAGAAGGTATAACTGTTCATAAACTGTCACACATAGAGGGAAAACGCATCTTAGCTCACCTGTCTGATTTGTAGCCACAATCGGACGACATCGTTGAATTTGACCTACCAACAGCCGAAAACTGCGACTAAGTTCACACAGAGCCATCTCCTCCTCAATAACTACGACACAAGTCGAGCCAATATGCGCTAAAGCGTTATATCCTTAAAAATATGAAAACATACTGCTTTTATAACTATTTTCAATCTGGAGGATTCACCCTGACATGCGAAGCGCCATCATTGACATTCGGAAAACTTCCGGGTCACTCGGTGCTACCGTAGAAGCAGCGCTGACAGAAACAAACACAAGCGCTGCAGAAACGTTCCGCTTACGTGTCGTCACCCCGAATAACAAGCGTTTTCCTCTTACAGCCCTTTTTAGGTGGAAAAGTGTGGAGTGCTGGAGGTGACATGGATAGGTTTACTTTTCTGCTTTCTTTTTTTTTTATCTCGGGAGTGCGACATACTATCTCGCACGCGCCAGTTACTATCTTGCACTTTACTTAAATCAAAAATAAAAAACAAACCCTAACCCTAACCACAAAGCTATTCTCAGGATTTTTTGACGGGTTTTCTCCGGGAGCACTGGTTCACCCAAAAAGCATTCACTTTGAAAAAAAAAAAGTGAATGCTTTCGGGTGAACCAGAGCTCCAGGAGAAAACTAAGAAGGATCCACACAACATGAAACGTTGCTCGGAGTATCACCAGGGTCTCCACAGCTCAACTGAACCACATCCACTCTACCCAGATGTGTTGATCCTCATGTAATTCTGGGCTGCCCTGACGACGGCTAGAGGAAGAAGCTGCTGCCAACATGTGTTTATTCAAAAACGCTCTTCTTAGTACACAAACAATGTTTTCAGTGCTCGTGTTCATGTGTAGAGACCCTGGTGATACTACGAGCAAAGTTTCATGTTGTGTCAAGCCTTCTTAGTGTTTTAAAAGCAGCGATTTTGATGTTAGCATAAAAGTGCCCCATGTACTCCCATTGAAAATGAGCCGAAAATGAAAATATGGTCAGTCTTTAAAGCGACTCTTTCGTGGTAATTATACATTTACACAAAAAAGCCTAGGTTGCATTTTAGTGAGAGTTTCACTTTAAGTGACAAGCACTCCAGCAACTCCCCCATAAGCCGCAATGTTAATTTTGAGCCTAAATTTCTGGAGGAGAGCAGACGGTACCTGTTGTGTTTCTCGCTCTGGTGCCCTCATTTTTCACTCTACAGAAATATGTCCCAAGTTGAGTCAACGTTTCCCCTTCTGAAGAAACTTCAGTCTTAGCTTAGGTTTCTGCTCTTTGTGAAGTGAAAAGATGTTAGTGAAAAGGTGTTAGTACTGGCTGTAAAATAATGACATCATTCACCAATTCATTTTACCTGTTTAAATAGTAAGAAAAATAAGTTTTTTTTGTGTGTGTGAATCAAGATTCAGGGAAGTAAATAATATAACTTTATTTTCTTAAAAGCTCTCTTAGTCTATTCTCAATCAAAAAGTGTTCCATCCCCATCACCTTTACAGTGAAATACTGAAGCCAGAATACAGAAAAAGTCATCGGAGTCATCATGTCTGGTCTCAGACTTTGGGTGATAGAAAGTAACTGAGTAAATACAACAAGCTCTGCAATTAAGAGATACTTATACTTTGCCTTTACACTTTTATATTTTACTACTATGTTTTTACACCATATATCTGAGAGCTACATTATCTATTAGCACACAGATTCAGATTTTACACAAGCACATGATCATCTTTAAGATGATCGATCATGTGCTCCATCTGCATCCCGTTAATGAATCAATTATGTAATACATGAGGAACTGGCTTACTTGGAACTTTTGGAATTTTGTTATATTTACATTGTGGTTTTACTCACCCTCACATAGATGATTTGAATACTATTTCCATCAGTGGTGACTTTACAGATGGCTCATACAGACTTGACACAATGAATGATATGCAACGGGTATAGTTCAGTAAAGTTCTCACAGTAAGATTACACAAGAAAATCATATTTAATTTCAGGTCAAATTTGATCCATTTTACAGTGCAAACCGGCAGAGAAACAAGACAGAGATACTGTTTTATTCAAAATAGTGGCATGATGATGAGTGTTATGATCCCTCCAAAAAGACCACCCAGATCCAGTAAGGCACATGAGAAAAACATTAACTACCAATAAATACCGGTTGTGTAT